>NC_054748.1:5059966-5359966 GCF_018143015.1 Lytechinus variegatus | reverse complement strand
GACTGATAAACTCATAAAACTTGGTGACATTTGTGAATATTAATAAACTGAATATTTATTTGAATCATGGTTTAAATTCATCACGCTTCCAGAGAAATCACAACAATCGATTACCCCCCCCCCTGGAGTTTTAAAGTTTTGGAAACATGCTCTGGTAATTTAGAATTACCACACATGTATTTCAGCACATGGGACTACATAAAGTCTACAACTATGCAGTTCACCAGCTTGTCTTATCTGTGAAAAGTAATCCCCTTTTCTCTGTTTCCACGGTCGTCACGATAAGTGCAATTATACGTGGCACAGGACGACATCTTAAACTATGTATTAGGTATAAATTCACATTGAAAAGTGCTGTTATAAGAGTTGATCTGGTAAGTATAATTAAGATTGATACTATTGTCGTGAACCAGACTATACTTCGATTTTGGCTCTTTTGGGGGAACTCGGCGTGCGGAGGTACCAACTTCCGGTGCTTCAACACGGAATAGGCCAATCAGCGTTATTGTTCCCATCCAGATAAGGGAGAGATCAGTGGGTTGAAACAACAACAAAGACATTAATTCCACCAGTTTTAATTAACTGGGTCTGGAGAAAAGACTAAGCTCGATTCCCATTTTTTCCACAGGAATATCATTATCGTATCTTAGTTTGGACTTATATTATAAATTTTGAAATAACTGGGTCTGGAAAAAGACTTTGGACTTATTAAAATTCTTGAAAACAACCGGGTCTGGAAACAGGACTTTGGATTTATATTATAATTTTTGAAACAACCAGGTCTTTAAAAAAGACTTTGGACTTGTGCTTTGACTTTTTTTTATTTACCCGGTCTGAAAAAAAAGACTTTGCACTTTTGTGCTATATGAACGCATTACTATAGGATTTTAGTTTAGAACGGATTCGCCAAAAATCCCTTCAAATTTATTACATTTGTGGGTAAAGTCATTATTACATTTGTGGGCGATCAAAAATTATTACATTTGTGGGTAAAGTGTTATTACATTTGTGGGCGTTACTGCATTTGTGGGTAAAGTGTTATTACATTTGTGGGTGCAACAGGGAGGCGGCGTGGTACGGGGACGTACCGTTTTGATGACCCCTCTTTTTCCGACCTACTGTAATTCTAAGTTCTCTAGATACTCCAAATGTACCGTTCAGAAGCCGCCCCGTCCCGATCGCGAAATTACTTTTCTTACCGCAGTTGTGGAAGCCAATATGAATATTCAAGATTTGCGTCTTCGGAATAATAGTAAGCATGTACATGGAATTAATTGTCAGTGGGCGTACACATTGCCACGAATGAATCAGCATCCTTGAATTACCGGTACCCTTACATCAGTCACATAGGCCATATAGACTTAGATCTATTATCTAGATCCAATTCTTAAACACTTTTCAATATGCCATTAATGACAGGGATACTAGACTAGGCCATGGCTAGCCTATAGGCTAGCGCATTAACTTTATCTCAAATCTCGACCTTTCTATGTCCGTGGCCGACTTATGCCATGGTCAACTTACAATTGGTTAATTCCAAACTTTATTTTTTTACTTACATTAAATCAATGAGCTTAGTTTTAATGCATTGGTTTATACCTAAAATACAAACTTTTATCTTGGATAATAAAACGGTCTAAAATATTACATGCATGTAAAAAAGTTGAACAGAGACTACTCGCTGGCGCGTAAACTTTGATTTGGCTGCATTTTTTGGAGGGGCGGGGTTGATTGTGCAGGCTTGTCCGGCCACAATGCTGACTGCCCAAACGTGAGCCCCTAGCCTATATAGGCTAGCCTACTCGACCGACTCACACTGCACTCGTACGGGCTAAGCCGATACAGACATCAAGGTTTCACATGGCTGGCCAGCAATAGACGTTTAGTTCTCCCCCTCTCCCCCGCCTTTGCAAAAAGCTTCAGAAGTCTTCCATATCCCGTTTTGCCAAAGGAAAAGGAATTATAAAATCGTACTTTGACGGCGGTACGAAAGGATAATTCGTGCTTCTAATTTTGAAACGGAAAAAGGAAACGAAAATCTCTATTCAATTTTGTGTTTTTCAATGGAAAACAAAATTCAAATATGTAAAGACAGTAAAACGAAAAAAAAAATGAACGGTCTATTTTTTCCCGTTTTAACATATATCATTCTTGAATAAAAAATAAATTAAAACATTACCGTTTTTCTGTTTTAAATGTGAAAAAAAAATCGATTTTCACTCAATATTTCGTTTTTGCTTTTCCCGTTTCGAATACACAAAACGAATTATCTAACAGTACCTCGATTCATAATCTACATCAGACATGGCATTAATGACGACAAAATATTACCGCCGAATGATATTTTGGCAGTCCTTTTCAAACTTTTGCTTTTTAAGAATCGGGTCTCAATGGATTGCCAAATCAGCTTACATGTATTAAGTTAAAATCGCTTTTTGAATTTGATTTAACAAAGAAGTGATCACACTTTTGCATTTTCATTAAATCAAGACAAATGTGTTATTCCCGCTGTAAATAAAAAAAAAACTCGCCCTAGAAATATCCACGGTCTATGGGACATGCTTATTTGTAGAGAAAATTTGCTAAACCGTCAATTCAAAGTCCAATTCCAATCGTTTTGTATTACAAACAGTGGCGTAGCTACGGCGGGCATGGGGGGCCCCCAATCGGCTGGCCAAAAAAAAAAACGGGGAAAAGGAGAAAAAGAGGGAAAAGGGAAGAGAAACGTTGTGGGGAAGGAATAAATTATTGTTCATTATAATGTAATATTATGTTATGTTATATGTTATGTTAAATAAGAAGCATTTTTTCATAGCTTTCTAAAACATTATTTGCTTCATTGTGTCTTCATTGTTCATGTTGTTCCTGGTGTTCGCATAGACTGTTTAACTATATATATATATATATATAATCCCGTTGTACTAAAACCTCCCGTTTTCAAATCAATATACAACAAATATATTTCCTCGCAATTCGAGTTATTATTGTTTTATGTAGTGACATATTCTTCGTTTTCATGACTACTTAAAGTGATTGCCCTATTTTAAGGTCTTGATATAAAACATTTCCTGTCCGTGTTAACGTTCGCATAAGTAGATTGGTGAGATTTTTGCTCTTTATTAACTTAAATCAGTCCTTAAAACGTCAATTTTTCTGATCTGAATACAAAAAATGTTCAGCTCGCGCTTCGCGCTTGCATCACTTGGTTAGTGAAATATTTAGGATCTTAGTGAATTTCTACAAACAAGCCTTAGAATGCCCCTCTTCAGGTCTGAATTTCCTACATAATTTTCAGCTCGCGCTTCGCGCTCGCAGTATTTGATTAGTGAGATGCATATGATAATCATGATTACAATTACTTCAAAAAGTACTTCATGTGTTTAGATGTAATTCTAACAAAATCAGCAAGCGCTTGGCACTTGCATTAGATGGCTATGGTGAGATAATTATTTATACCCTTAATGAATTCCTAAAAAACATAGTCCTTAAAATATCCATGTTTGGGGTCAACATATACAAAAAAATTAGCTCGCACTTCGCGCTCGCATCATTTGGTTAGTGAAATATGCACGGTCTTAGGGAATTCCTACAAACACGCCTTAGAATACCTCTCTTCATGTCTGAATTTCCTAAATTTTCAGCTAGCGCTTCGCGCTTGCAGTATTTGATTAGTAAGATGCGTTTGATAATCATGATTACAATGACTACCAAAGGTGCTTCATGACTGTGTTTAGATGTAATTCTGACAAAATCAGCAAAGGATGGCACTAGCATTAGATGACTATGGTGAGATATTTATACTCCTAATTGATTCTCTTATATAGTCCTTAAAATTTCCCTGTTTAGGGTCAATATATACAAAATTTTTAGCTCGCGCTTCGCGCTCGCATTGTTTGTTTAGCGAGACAGTTACGTATCATGATTAAAACAAAATTGCTTATAATGTCCCTTTTTAGCTCTGAATATCAAAAATTTTCAGCTCGCGCTTCGCGCTCGCATTATTCAATCATGAAGATACATATCTGTTTAAGGGTCAATCTCAAAAGATGATACAATTCACAAAAATCCTGTCTCGACTATCTTATGGCCGCTAGCTTTACAACCCTGAACATTTATTACAAAATTTTTATCAAGAAAATGACAATAATAGACTAGTTTCACAAAGCATATGCGACCAGTGACTGGCAAAGCTTTAATTTTATTACAAAAGCCTTTTAGTTTTGCTTTTTGTTAGAATAGACACTGTCTCGGGTCAGTTTTAGATTTTACTATCATTCTCTTTCATAAGTACTCTTTATTTCTTACCTACATTGATGTCTGGTGAGGGCAGCATGGTGTAAACGTCTGACATACTGCGATTATCCTAGTATTTGATGATCACTTTGTGATTAATTTCACTTTTAACTTTGTCCCAAATTTATTTTAACCTCCGTAACGATTACTGCCACAAGTTTTTTCTCTCTTTCAAACTGAATTATACTTTATGATAATGTGTCTGCAAGTAGAGTGATAATCAATAATAAATAATTGATAGGGAATTATCTTATGTGTTTCCTGTTTTACACGAAAATAAAGGACTATTCTTACAAAATGAAATGTATGACTAAACAGATTTAACATCCGTAACGCACCTTAAGAAGATATGCACTTTAGCAGTTCTGTTGAGAATTCAGTATTATATAGAATAAGAGACACCTTTCATAATAAATACAGTTTGCAAAGTTAGGGCTGCTACATAAGGACCACGTTGGACCTTAAAGCATAAAGACATTAACTTCCGTAACGCATTAACTTCCGTAACATTTTTTCTTGAATATGTTACAAATTTGTGCTATATTGAATCACTCCGGATCATACAGATATAAATCATATAAGGTACCCTCCACCTACTTACCCATAAAAATGATAGCTATTCATCCTTGTAAAATTATTATTACACCCCTTATTTTCGACATCACTTTGTAAAGAGGGAAAATTGCCAGCGAAAACAATTTTCCGCGAATTATATACGACATTTAATGCTTTTGAAATTTTAAACAATTCACCGATCAAAAATGTGAGCGCAAAGCGCGAGCTAAAACTTGTGTATAGTCTTACCTGAAAACTTGAGATTCTAAGCATTTTTTGTAAAAATGATCAGGAGGATATCTGAATAAACTATTAATGTGAGTACAAAGTGCTAGCTGATTTTCTTTTTAGTATTCTGACTGAAACCTGACATTCTAAACAGTGCTTGTACCAATTACAAGGATGGGTATCTTAATTGATGCGACTCTAAATCTGTTATGTTTTGATCTGAAAACAATCATTTTCGGACGTTTTAATTTGAGAAGAAGATATATATCCAATAAATAATTATTGAAAAGGTAAAACGCGCGCTTTTTGAAGTTTAGAACCCAAAACGGGACATTCTATTAACTTTTTGTAATCATAAAAAGGATGGGTGTCTTGCTATAAGGAAATGATGCGCAGCAAGTGCAAAGCGCTATATAGCTGAAAATGTGTCATTCCAATACAAAAACAGACATTTTAAGCACGCTTTCAAATAAAGAGGATATAAATTGAATAAAAAAATTATTTCATGCAATAGAATACCAAAGAACAAGTGGGGGTTACATGTATGTAGACCATCAATCAACTCTTTTAATATTCATGAAGATATGCATAGACCAAACTGTTCCCCTAAAATAATGCAAATCTTTAAAATGGCATAACTTCATTATTCCTTGTTCGATTTTGATCATATTTGCAGTATTTTATTTTTTCATATTATTATCTGTTCAGAACATATTTTTTTTTTAGCCTGGATGACCCCTTTAATGCCCATGAAAAGAGCTGAAATATTTGATATAGGTCTACCTACATGAAAACGTAGAAAGGGGTATTCAAACACTCAAGGTTTGTTGGAATTTATTAATGAAATACGTATTTCGATAATCAAACATTTTGGCTATTCATCATTTTTGTAAATCATTTTTGTAACAGAATGCGTAATTGGGTATCTCGATGAAACAAAATAATGAAACAAAAATCGCGATTAGATCATAATAGATTCCATTAATAATTTATGTATTTCTGATACTTTAGCCTCTTGTTTCATTTACCTCACTTTATTATTATTCGTTTCCCCATGTCCTTTTAAATGTTTTTTTTTTCTCTTTTTTTCTCTCTCTATCTTTTTTGGCTATTGGCAAGCGGCGGGATTCCTCGTAACCCAGAGAACTCATCCTGGTTACGGGACTACGATTGTTATATTTTGTTTATTGCCAGAAACTTTTAAGATGAACTACAATTCTGTGGCCCTGTTATTCGGTTTTCTCATTCCAACTTTGTACAAGAACAATAAAATTACAGTTTCCGTTTCATGTTATGTTTTCACATTTTTAGGGGGTGGCAAATTAAGCTATGCGCTCCACATTGATCTTTATTTATTAAAAAAAGGTAATACGAATACCTAAATATGGATTTTCCTAAGCTAACAATAAATATTGCAATTTGTAACTTGATTTAACTTCTGTAACGAAGATTGACAAGGGTAAAGGCCACTCGAGGATTTGATGGTAAAGTATCTTGGGATTCCCAGAATTGGTCATGCATTTCTTAGGATCTTGCTTAGGATTACTTGAGGCCAGAAACTTCTATGATGAACTACAATTCTGTGGCCCGGTTATTCGGTTTTCTCATTTTAACTGTGACCAAGAACGACAACAAAAATGACAGTTGTCCGTTTCCTGTTCTATTTTTAACATTTTTTATTTGGGGGAGGGATTAAGAAATGCGTTCCACATAAATCTTTAAAAAAATGATATACGAAAACCTTGATATGGATGTTCCTTAGCTTAACAAAATAAGTATTGGAACTTGTAACTTAATTTTAACTTCCGTAACGAAGATTGACAGAGTTAAATGCCATCGAGAGAATTTAATGGTAGACTATCTTTGGATTCCCAGCATTGGTCATGCATTGCTTAGGATCTCAGGTTATGGATGAAACTTATTTTAAGGTTGCCTCATTCAAATTATGAACATTATACTGAACGAAAGATGTGCAATGATTTTTATGGTACTTTTTGTCATATGTTATTTGGTAAAATCCTGCTTCTGAAAAACAATATTGAATATTTATCCATCTTGAAAACATTTTGGCTTCAGAGATAAAATTGTTGATACCACACTGAAACTAAATTGTGTGCATTTAAATTCCAATCATTTCAAAAGTGATTTAATCGAATAACATAAGTGGGCAATGCTAACGATTAACCTCCGTAACGTTGATATACAGTGCTCGAGTTAATCCGGTCAGTATTTCAAATTGATGCAACAGCGACTTGCCCCTTTTCTGTTACCACTTTCTCACACATGGTACTTTCACAATATGCATCTTTCAACCCATTCTGTAGACTTCATTTTTACGATTTTCCCCCCCATCAATTGGTGCATTTTTCTGAGAATGACCCTTAATGGCACTGCATGTCCATAAAATATCTCTATTAGGTCAGTATACCTGACAACTGAGCGTGCTTGGCGCGCTTTCTAAGTGACTCAAATTTTTGCTAGTGCCCCCCCCCCCCCATGCTGTGACCCACGGTACGCCACTGATTACAAACGTATACATTTTAGCACTGTAATACTGATGATGTAGAACATAGTGCGAGACAGTTGTTCATCCAAAGGAGTAATCACGAGTGTGAAAATGTGTTAAGGATAAAACGCTGAAAGCTTTGTTAAGGTACTCCTGGCTGAAAATAATTTTATCCTAATAATCAGAATTAAATCTACGGATTAAACTGCTGAAAATGTTACCAGATCTGATATCAAAGATCTGAGATAAAACAATACTAATAACCAGGGTGACCAGATGTCACAAAATGAAATACGGGACAATTGACAAAATTAGAGATCAACAAAGAAGGCAACAAAACTGTTAGACTTGTAAAAAATATATAAAGAGTTGGAAGGGAGGGTGAACGAAAGAATGAAGGAGAGAAAGAAAAGACGAGAGAAAAGAGATGAATTGAGAAGAAAGAAAGAAAGAAAGAAAGAAAGAAAGGAAGAAAGAAAGAAAGAAAAAGAAATGGAAGATGAATAAATGTGTGAAAGACAAAATAAAGGAAAGGAAAGAAAAGAAAGTAAGAATAAAGGAGGACAGAAAGAATGAAGGAAAGAAAAATGTTTCCTTCATTTTTTGAGAAAAACAAAGAAAGAAAGAAGAAAACAGGAAGGGAGGAAGGAGGGAAGGAAGGAGTTAAGAATAAGGGAAAAGAATTAGAAAAAAATGAAAGAAAAGGGGAAAGAGAGGGAGGAAAGAATGAAAGAAATAATGGAAGGAGAGAAAGAAAGAAAAGCAGAGGTAAGGAGAAGGAAACAAAGAAAATTTTATACAAAGAATAATAATAATAGATGCTTATATAGCGCATAATATTCGACGGAATCTCTATGCGCTTTACAAAAGAGGCAATTAAGTCTAATACAGGTATACTGAAAATAAAATACATAAATACTAAATGAAAAATTAAAACATTGCAACATACATGGTGCTTTTCCTAAACAAAATAATCTAACATGAGAACAAGTATGTTTTCAAAAAAGATTACTGAAAGATGGTAGGTAAGAGAAAGGAGGAAGAAAGAATAATGAGCACAGAGAGAAAGGATCAGGAAAGACTTAGGAAATAAAGATAGAACAAAAAAAGGCAAGCAGGAAGGATAGAAGGATTAATAAAGAATTAATTAGAAAGAAAAAAGGAAAAGAGTTCAAACTTCAAGCAAACAAAAACGATCCAATCATCTAACAAAAATCATAACATTTGGTGTTTTTCAAATATATTATTGAAATTTTAAGAGCTAAAATGGAATAAAATTTCAAAGTGAAACATTGTCAACTTAAAAATGAGATGAATCATTGCAGCATCACAACAATTAAGACTCAAATCGAAAGCTGAAACAACCAGATCTAGTTATGAAAACTCAATCACTAGTTCCTCCGATTACATCTCCAAATCAGTAATCTAAGAATCCATAATATAATTATACAAATTTCCAGCCGATTATGTGATTATTTTGGTGGAAAGCTGTTTATCAAAATTGTTTGCACCATTGAGAATCTGCTCCGATATACTTGCCTAGATAGTAGCCTGCCTCACACGGGCAGGAGGCCAGTTCGTTTGCAATATATTGGGTTCAATTAGCAAGAAAATCACCGCAAAACTTGCAAAAGCTTACAGTTATCGATTTTATTGTTGTCTCTGTTTCGGATCTGTTGGTTATTTGATGAAATTATTAACTACATTTTGTTCAATATTCTCAAATACGGGACAAATAGGCGTCACGGGAAAGGTTTGTCGGGACGCCGGGACAAAGGAGCAATAGACGGGACGTCTGGTCACCCTGCTAATAACGCAGTTCTTGTATAGCGCATACCACATTATGTCATAAGTTAAATGAATGGTCCGGGTTGAAAATATTCTTACCTAAATAAATGGAGTAAAATTCACAGAGCTAAATGCTGAAAATGTAATAAAAAATGGATAAGAAATAGCGAAGTTATTAAATTTTAAAGCTAAGCAATATTTTGTGAAAACAGTTATATGCACGTCGTCATGAATATCCATTTGGTGGGCTGATGATGTCACACTTCCACTTTCCTGCTTTTGTATGTTATTAAATTGAATCATAAATTTGTAAATGTTGTGTCTCCATTATGGTGAAGTAATGAATGCACTTAATCAATTTTCAATCCAACTGTTTTAGTTCTTGGTAGACTTTTTTTTAAAACAAACTTCATTTCATATAATAAAATTACAAAAGAACAAGTCGGGATGTGACAATCAGCCTACCTAATGAATATTCAGGAAACCATGCCTACACCGAAATAATGCAAATCTTTAAAATTCAATAACTTCTTTATTTGTTATCCGATTTTGATCAAATTGTCAGCATTTTGCTTTGTGAATTATACTCTATTTATTGACATATGAATATCTCCATCCTGGAGTATCCCTCTAAGTAATATTTTGTGAAAACCGTATATGTACATCGTGTAGGCAGGCTGATGACTCCTTTCGTAATGTTATTGCCTGAAATCAGTATTATTTCATATTTGCATACAGTTATGTGTGAATTATATGTCTCTCTTGTATAAACAAAATAGGTTATGACAAGGATTACCTTAAATATTATTTGTTTCTCTTTATTGTCAGTTTGTGGTGGACAAATTTTGAATAAATATATTTTAGTGTACTAAATTACAAAACTGGATATACGACATTATCATCAGTGCATATTCATGAAGATTTCATGAAGATATCTCACTGTCAAAACTGTTCAATTAACAGAAATCAACACATAAGCAAACTATTTTGCTGTAGATGCACGATAACTAATCCCAGACAAGTTTCCGCTTCCCCTCTGACAAAAACGGTAAAAAAGGTCATATCAGTGCAAATAGATTTTTTTTGTATAGTGTGGGATTTGCCAGTTTGTATGAAGATTCGCTCAACTGTCGGATTCAAATTTAAAAGAGAATCGGCACGTATTATACCATATCCATTTACCAGACTTCTATGGGCAATATACACTTTAGTATGCAGTGGCATAAACGGCGGATGTCACCACGAAAAAAAATAAAAACGGGAAAAGGTAAACAGGGAGAAAGAGAGAAAGAGAAAGCAAAAAAAAAAGAAGGAAAAGGAGAAAGAGGAAAAGGGAGAGGGAATATGAGGAAAAGGGACAGGGGAAAAAGAGAAGAACTTAATAACCATGATAACACGACTGGGGTACCGAGGATTACAAAAATAAAAAGAACGGGAAGAAAGGTGGATGGCGTCTATAAGCTTGCTACATTTTATGCAATAATGGTCGCAATCAGGGCAAATTTATTATGTCCTAACCGAAGTAAAAGCCCCTGTAAAAGCCTCTTAATGCTTACTTTGGCTAAATTTCCAAAGCTGCTATCGCAATTTAAGTAGAATTTCATTTCAAAACAATTTTAAAGGGCAAATTTTTCTGGCTCGCTTCACTCGCTGGCGATTTTTTTTTATTCCACAATTGCAATGTTGTGCTGCCTCAAAATATTTTGTTTCTTACCCGCATCTGCGTTGACGTTAATGTGTTGTGTATCTACCAGCGATTTGATAAAACAGTGGCCACCTGCAATGTTTGAATATATCTCAAGGTCGTGGGGGCGCCGCCCAAGACTAGTGGCGGCGCTAAGGGAGGAGGCACTGGAAGGATGTGCCCCAAGTCAGTTGGCACCACCCTCGAACTTTCGAAAAATAACGAGAAATGTAGAGTAAATGTTGTCAAAAGCATCCCACTAAAGCTGCAAAGTGCTCCAAAACAGCTATTTCGTTCTTTATCTTCTTACTGAGATAACTAAATTATTTTTTCATATGGGGCATAAAAATCAATTTTTTATGCCAATTATGCTTCTCGCGATGGGGTTTTTCATTATTTGTTTTAGCAAGATAAACTTCCATTGAACTTTCAGCTCACGCTACGGGCTCGCATCAACTGTTTAATTAGATAGCCATCTAGTTCATGATTACAAAATGTGCTTAGAACGTCCAGTTAATCATCGCAAGATATCAACAATTTTCACGCTATTGGTGAAATATCCTTCTCATTACCCAATGCAAACAGCTAGTCCTTTTCAAGTCAATAGGGTCTACCCATAAAAAAAATTCGCATTTCTGGGTCGATTTTGAGAAATATGCAAAATGTTTGTGAGTTACCCCCTTCCCCCCTCAAAAAAAAGTTTTTCTGCCTACTCCGAGGCTAATTTCCGGACACGAAATCATTCCATGCGAGTACACATGCCGTAAATTTTTTTTGTCTCGCCCACCAGAGGTGAAGGCGTCCGTCGTCCGTCCGTCTCTACAAACATAATCCCGACCTTTCGTTTGAGGAGCGGACGCTTATTTACAACGGTAGTTGACAATGGAAAGGACTTTTTGGGCCCGTCATCATGGTCGTAAAACACAGTCCTGCAATGCAAATTGTGTGACATGAGATATTTTTTTCGTTTCGCATCTGCGACGAAAACATTCAATATGCGTTTCGTGTGCAAAATTCTGGTTGCTACTATGGTAACAGCGATTTATCCGATTGAGGACGACTTTCCAAAGCCACATTTGACTCCTCCTAGAGCTCGAGAGGCCGCCCGGGGGGCCCACTTCCATTGATTAGTGGATACCAGTAGCGACCACCCGTAAAAGGGGACAGAGTGGGCAGGTACGTTACGTATATAGGCCTATGTAACGTTATAAGGGTGTCAAAACGATGTTTAAAATGCTGAAAAAAAGGATATATATCCAATACTTGTAGGGTTTCACAAGCCAAATACTTGTTAAGAGATGCATTTTCATAATCTGGAAAAGAATTGCTTCCCTTGTTTAGGGTACTTTTCGAAACCCCATGGTCGTGCCTGGTATCCACTCATCAATGGAAGTGGTCCCCCCGGAATTTGAATCTAATCCCCATTTCTGGGGAATGTAAAACATAATGCCCCTCACATCGTGTGCGAGAGGCATATCGTTTGTGTACAAGGAGTATAAGGAGTGTACAAAAGAAACAAACAAAAAAAGAAACAAAAGGAAACGAGTTCAAAGGTATCGCATATGATGTGTACATATCAACGCATGCGAAATGTTCGGCTGGAGAGGTTGATCTTATCCATGAAATCAATTGCCAGTGATCCACCAATAATCCAAATTAAATGTAATATCGATTCGATGGACTGTAATGATCTATATTTTAAGCCTTCATTCAGTAAGTTTTTCCTCACTCAATATGTTTTCTCGATTTGTTTGAAAAACCACTTTCTTATTCATGTCATAAATCTATTTTAGGTCCTGCATTTTGAATATCTCCAACCATCAGTCGTAATATACATGCATGTATGCGGTACGGGTGTCGCGGAAAGGGATTTGCACACGAAAAGCAGATTTGTAGGGCCTGTAACCCCCCTGTTACACAAAGCTTAGCATTGATCGTAGAGCAGTTTTCTACGTTTGATTCTATTGACTGTAATGCACAATCAATCTTAAAAATCAAGTGTATGATCAAGCGTTAACTTTTGTGTTAGGGGACTCTAATACTAGCGTCCGTGATGATTGCGAAAGGTCCCAATTGACACATAACTCCGCAACTGTAAGTTACTTTTCATCCAAACTTGTATGGTAGATGTAGGGGACCTGCATATTATGCTGCTGTCAGAGGTAACATGTTAAAGTCAAAGGTTATTTTAAGGTAAACGTTGAAGTTTACATGCAAGACTATATTAAGGACACACAACTCTGCAACCGTGAGTCACTTTACAACCAAAATTAGATTTTAGATGCACTTGGGGGACCCGCATGTTATGCTGCAGTTGGGGGTAAGATGGTAAGTTCAAAGATCATGTTCTGGTCGAATTTAACATTTACACGCAACACTCTTTTTATGACACATAACTCTGAAACGGTATGTCACTTTTCAACCAAACAATCACTATACTAAGAGCTGACGTTCCAAAAAAAATAGAACTCCTTTGGCAGTCATGCCTGCACTACGTGATCCAATACTGTATCAGTGCTGACTTTAAAAACGACTAAGATGAATAATAAATCTTAATTACACCGCTCACATCAAAAAGAAGTACAAAATTCATTGATCCTACATCACCAATGACCTTCATCATGTGACCTTAAACTCTTGAAAGACAGTCAGTGATATTTCATTACCCTTATAAATTCATGAACAAGATTTATAACTCACCAAAGCTATTATGGTGTTTAAACTGAAAAATTGTTACATTGTGACGTCGAATAGGCAACATAGTCTAAATTCATCGTCGCTTAACCTGCCATTTGTAATGTAAAAAAATAATATGGAAAGTTTCGTCCCTGAAATTAATTTTGTTAATGTTTTTCATACTGCAAAATATACCTTTCTTTATTTAATTCAATTTCCTTTTTTTTGCATTGAAGCGGTGGCGTACTGTTCAGCGAAGAGATGATCAGGTAAAAGTTATTAAACTAAAATTTCATGCCTGATAAGGGCATTTGGCACTTCACCCGAAAATACACTCTGCAATATTCGGGGAGGCAAAAAATCTTCGCTTTCCATCCTTTTCCGTGATAGAATGGTCACCTTTTATAGGTTGAAGAAAAATTAATATGTTCTCTTCCTGCATTGATAAATGTCTCTGCTGGTGGCTAAATATTTCCGACCATCACTACCTCGTCAACAAACAAATGATTTCATGGGACTAAATTTGTATACCTTTCTTTACATGTTTCATTACTACAAAATATCAAAGTTAAAAAATAAATCAGATTTACAAGTTTTACGATTTAAAATTGAATTGAATTATGTCAACCCCTAACAGTGCCTCTCGTGAAACGCACTGTCCGAAAAATGAACATGATGAACATAATTTGATATTGATTGCTACAAAACTTAGTAGAAAATGAGAATGAGAGGTTTTTCCAAAGGTATGTTTGATGGGGTCATACTGGGATATGGTCGTCGATTGAGTTAATTTTGCTTTGTAAGGGCCTCGTAAGATTAGGAAAGTTGCAATTTTCCCGTTATCAACAAATGACAACTTTTAGACAAGATCGGTGTCATTATTGTTTATTTTTGTGTCCAAGTAATAAATATTGTATTTCACCTTAAAGGCGCTATATGGGATGCTTAGCTGTACGCAGCAATAGTTGGGCACCTACCCCCCCCCCGACTTTTTTGAAACATTCACAAAAATTGTGCAGGAAATCATTTGCTTTCACTTTAGAACATTAAAAAAAATGCTTGACGGCAAGCTCGGTGCTTTTGCTCCCTCGATTTCGAGTTTCATCTAAAATGTGTTACTCTTGCCACCACCCCCTTAACGGGGAATAAAACCATCCGGCGCTGCCCTTGGACCAAATGATGATAACTTCTTCCCCAATCCTAAAAATAAAAACAAAAGTTTTCGAGAAACACCGTTCTTAAACCAGCTACTTAGTTAACCAAAATTGAACAAAAAATGAAATCATGAAATCCATGAAAAAAAATTGTGTTTCGGAAATCTTACTTTATAAAAAAAATAAATAAATTGACAATGAAAAATAAGTTTGTGAAGTTTGGATAAATTAGTTTATCAAAATCAAATAATTAAATTTTTATTTGAAATAAAATGGTTTATCTGAAACTCAGTTGATATTAAAAAAAAATGTTTATCAGCCGAATACCAGGGTTTAAAACTCATCGTATAATTCTTTACACGCGAACCGGGGGGGGGGGGGGTCACTGCGCGTAAAGAGTAGAAAAGCATCCACGAAAATTGTCCTGAAAAGGGTACTCTAAACCTTTTGTTCACTGCAACCACCCTGCCTGTGGGGAATCTACACGTAGCGCTGTGGTAAGCCAATGCAGAACACAGCACACACATAAAAGGTTCATTGAAATATTACTTTGTAACCAAAAATACTATTAAATAGGTTCATTATTGCGGATTGAAATAATCGCTAGAGGGTATTCATTTGTCTCGCAATCTACTATGGTCAACAAGGAAATTCGTGATCACTCTCGCAAAAAGTGTTCACTGGCTTTCTAGGAAATTCGTGATCACTCTCGCAAAAAGTGTTCACTAGCTTACAAGTTCACGAGCTTTCGAGTGCCGCTGCAACTCTTTATCAAGTGACACGGATTGTCCGATATCGTACTCTATTTATACTAACCCCCCGGGGGGCCACTTCCATTCACGAGTGGATACCATGCGCGACCATGGGGTCTCGAAAAGCACCCTAAACACGTAATTTCCATATTCTGAAAATGCACCCCTTAACAAGTATTGGCGTGTGAAACCCTACCCTTAACAAGTATTGGAAACAAAACGATACTCTTGGCAAATATTTCCTGAAATGAACCCCTAAACAAGTAAAGGAATTTTTTATTGTTACGGGTCCTATGGTAGTCGGTTTTACCTTATTTGGTTTAGTACGACCCCACCTTCTACACCTCGCGCAAATAGGACTCTAAACACGTAGGGTTGGGGCAAAAAGGACATTCTTTATAAAACATTTTAATTTTGTTTTATCATCCCCGCAAATTCGACCCTAAACACGTAATTTTACTAGCGAAATAGATACCCTTTTTCATTATTTTTGTGTTTTTGACACCCTTTTCACGTTACGTACGTAACGTGCCGTATCGTGAAAAGGACATCCTTTTTACGTGTTTTTTTGGTCGCGCATGGTATCCACTCGTCAATGTAAGTGGCCCCCCCGGGACTAACCTCCAAGACCGTACGCACAAACGCGAGAACAATAGGTGGGCACTGATCCGTTGTGCGATTGGTCAGGAGGTATGCAAATAAGCCGGGTGTATATGCAAATACGCCGTGGGTCGGCAATATGCAAATGAGACCTAAATTGGCGGGCTCGCTAGTTTCCCGTGGGCGGGGGTTGACTGGCTGAGCGGTCCCTCGATGGTGGCCGGGAACGATCGGGTCGGCGTGCAGTGCCAGGTAAGGGGGTATTGTGCTGTCGGATGGTTCGCATCCAGAAATCGGGGATGTCGATCCCGCTGTCTCTGTTGAAATTCCCGACCTTTCGTTTAAGGACGCGAACGCTAATTTACAACGGTAGTTGATTTTGGAAGAGACTTTAGGGCCCGTCGTAAAACTCTGGCCTGCAATGCAAATTGTGTGACATGAGATTTTTTTTTTCGTTTCGGATCTGCGACGGATACGTTCAATATACGTTTCGTGTGCAAAATTCTGGTTGCTACTATGGTAACAGCGATATATCCGATTGAGGACGACTTTCCAAATCAACATTTGACTCCTCCTAGAGCTCGAGAGGCCGCCCGGGGGGGCCCACTTCCATTGATTAGTGGATACTAAGAGCGACTACGCGTAAAAGGGGACAGAGTGGGCAAGTACATTACGTATAGACCTATGTAACGTTATAATTAAAGGTGTCAAAACGATGTTTAAAATGCTGAAAAAAGGATACATATCCAATACTTGTAGGGTTTCACACTTGTTAAGAGATGCATTTTCATAATCTGGAAAATAATTAATTGCTTCCCTTGTTTAGCGGGGTACTGTTCGAAACCCCATGGTCGTGCCTGGTATCCACTCATCAATGGAAGTGGTCCCCCGGAATTTGAATCTAATCCACATTTCTGCGGAAAGTAAAACATAATGCCCATTACATCGTGTGCTAGAGGCATATCGTTTGTGTAGAAGGGGTTAAACAAAAGAAACAAAAGAAACCCGCGAGGTCAACACGTCCCTGGTCAAACGTATTGCATGCTGTGTACATACGTGTATCAACGCATGCGAAATGAAATGTTCGGCTGGAGAGGTTAATCTAACCCATGAAATCAATTGCCAGTGATCCACCAATAATCCACATTAAATACAATATCGATTCGATGGACTGTAATGATCTATATCTAAGCCTTCATTCAGTAAGTTTTTCCTCTCTCAATATGTAGTCGATTTTTTTGAAAAACCACTTTCTTATCCATCATAATTTATTTCGCATACATTCGTAATTCCGAAGCTTCGTAATTCCGAAGGTTCGGTTATTCCGAAGGTTCGTATTTCCGAAGGTTCGTAATTACGAAGGTTCGTAATTCCGAAGGTTCGTCAATCCGAAAACGAAATAAGGTTCGTAATTCCGAAGGTTCGTTAATCCGAAAACGAAATAAGGTTCGTAATTCCGAAGGTTCGTTAATCCGAAAACGAAATAAGGTTCGTAATTCCGAAGGTTCGTTAATCCGAAAACGAAATAAGGTTCGTAATTCCGAAGGTTCGTTAATCCGAAAACGGAATAAGGTTCGTTAATCCGAAAACGGAATAAGGTTCGTTAATCCGAAAACGAAATAAGGTTCGTTAATCCGAAAATTAAATAAGGTTCGTATTTCCGAAAATGAAAATAATTCATTTTGGTAACACAAACGATGTTGTCATTACAAGATTACACGATATTATGCAATGATAGTAATAATGATCGATGATACATGCGTGTGTTGGGGCCAAAGCATGTATTTCATTAAGAATGGCGCCCTGATCAAGCATAGGCTAATTTCGATTTTATCTGAGCAATTGCTGCCTATAAGCAAATGGTTTAATTAAAGATGCAGGGATCAAGTGTGTTGGAAGCGCGCGAGCAACCTCTAGATAATAGGATTTGTATTGGAGGGGATGTCATTTTTAAACAGCTTCTGCTGTTAATAAAAATAATACTAATAATGATCCTTGTGAGATGTTGAAAGCGCGAATCGCAAGCTGAAACTAGTAGACATTTCATGTAACAAGACGTGAAGTGAGCATTCGGAGCATTTTTTTGTAATCGTGAGAAATATGTGTATCTTTCTAAAGAATTAATGCGAGGGCGAGCTGTAATTTGTTGAAATACTGACCTGGGGCCCGTTGCATGAAACTTTTCCCTGAGAAAACTCAGGTTGTTTTTACAGAAGTTTTTGCCCTGTGCTAAAGTCAATGGCGGAAATCAGACTAACCTTATAGTTTTTAATTTGTTACCAGAGTTTTCTCAGGTAAAAAGTTTTATGCAACAGGCTTCAGAAAGTAATCTTTTAAGGACTGCATTTAGTGACTCATGAATAGAATATAGATATCTCACGAACTAAATAATGAGAGCGCGAACCGCAAGCTTAAAATTTGTGATATTCCAACCTGAAAACTGGACTTTTTTTGTAACCAGGAATAGAATGAGTTCCTCAATAAACAATACTTGATGCGAGCGAGAAACGTGAGCCAAATTTTTCCGATTTTCAAACCTGAAAACTGGACATTCTACGTGTTCTAAGAATTCTTGTAAAAAAATAATAATAGCTGGGAGAATAGTTTTCAGAACTGAAGTGGCTTCCCTGGGCAAATGATATCTATATCAATATTATCATTCTAGGCCCACATGAAATTTTCAAAAGTTTGAGCACGTGATTCGCTCGCAACATCTCACAAGGATGCCCTTTTAACAGTAATTGACCAAAAAGGCGAATTTTACATCTTCAGATTTGACTTTTCCCCCAAACCGCTTGCTCTCTACGCTCGCAGAAATGAAACGTAAATATATAACTTTAGTGATCACTTAAAAATTTGTGCTCAATTTAGTTACTACAAAACACACAACCTCTTTACACAGATGATAATCTAATGGTGAAAATATCCGTTTGCACCAAATTGCCCCTATTGGCCCCCTTTTTTTTGCTTTGCCCCCCCCAAAAAAAAATAATACGTTCCGCCGCCATTGGTTAAAACACGCATCGTCTTCATGGCTAACTGCAAAAAGTTCTTAAAATGTCCCCTTTAGATCAGGTCAGAGCTTATATATTTAAAAATTCTGTTCGCGCTTCTTGCTAGCAGTTATTATCTAAATTTAGTTACATAGGCATCTCGCTTTGAAGATCACAAATGTATAGTGACTGCACTTCGGAGTGCTGATTTGCACTTCAGTTTTTAGAGTGTAGGACTACCCTTTCAAAGAAACAAAAAAAATCAACTTTAAACTGCCGATCAAGGAAAATATGGCTAAAAAAATTGCCCCCCTCTATTTGACGAAAGTTGGATCCGCCGGGAGGGAGGCAGGGGGCATCAAAATGAAATAAAAAAAAAAAAAACTGGGGAATTAATATTTTCCAAAATGGGAAAGTACCTTTTTCAAAAATAAATATGCCGTTTTTCATGTTTTTTTCGAAATAAAATACTCTTTTTAAAGTATACAAGTTAAGTTAAGTTTTCAGGCTGGAATTTGAAAAATTTCAGCTTGCGCTTCGCACTCTCATTCGATTGGTGAAATATGCATCCTAAAGAGGTCACTAAATGCTTTCTTTAACAGGTTCCTTTTCTGGTCAGTATGTTTAAAGCTCGCGTTTTGCGCTCGTGTTAATTCTTTAGTTAGATGCACATCTTTTTAATGACAGCAGAAATCTGCTCGGATTTTAAAAAACTAATTTTCATTTTTTATTGAAATAACCTAAAGTTTTAGCTTGTGATTCACGCTAGCAACACCTCGCAATAATGCCATTTAAAGAATAATTGACCACAAAAAAAACGTTATACAACTTCACCTTTGAATTTGTTTTACCAAGCCGCTCGCTCATTATAATCTCTCCCGAAAAATAAAGCCTAAATATACATTTTGCCATAATAAGAAGTCACTTCGAAAAAGTTTTTCTCTACTTAATCACTATCAAACACACAATGACTTCAAGCAGATGATAGTCTTAAGGTGAAAATATGACCAAAGTGCCCATTTTGACGTATGAGTTTCATTTGTTGGCTTTACCCCTAACGAAAATTCGTTCGGCCGCCCTTGCCTTCCCATCCTCATATGATAATTGAACGGCAACAGTGTCCCCCGCCCCCCTCCCCTTGCCTCTGCCTCTGCTTTCCCGGTTTTCATTTTTTCGGATTAACGAACCTTATTTTGTTTTCGGATTAACGAACCTTACGTTGCTTTCGGATTAACGAACCTTATTTTGTTTTCGGATTAACGAACCTTATGTTGTTTTCGGATTAACGAACCTTATTTCGTTTTCGGATTAACGAACCTTCGGAAAAACGAACCTTATTTCGTTTTCGGATTAACGAACCTTCGGAAAAACGAACCTTATTTCGTTTTCGGATCAACGAACCTTCGGAATAACGAACCTTTTTTCGTTTTCGGATTAACGAACCTTCGGAACAACGAACCTCATTTCGTTTTCGGATTAACGAACCTTCGGAACAACGAACCTTATTTCGTTTTCGGATTATCGAACCTTCGGAATAACGAATCGTCGGAATTACGCCACAAATGTTCGGATTAACGAACCCTTTTTCGTTTTCGGATTAACGAACATCGAGGTATAGGCAATTTACGTGTTTCGGAATTACGAACCTTCGGAATAAAGAACCTTCGGAATTACGAAGCTTCGGAATTACGAAGTGTAACCATTTATTTTAGGTCCTCGTTTCGAATATCTCCAGCCACCAGTCGTAATATACATGCACATATGGTGCGGATGTCGCGGGAAAGGATTTTGCACACGAAATGCAGATCTGTAGGGCCTGTAATCCCCCGGTAACACAGAGCTTAGCATTGATTGTAGAACAGTTTTCTACGTTTGATTCTATTGACTATAATGTACAATCAATCTTAAAAATCAAGTGTATGATTAAGCGTTAACATTTGTGTTAGGGGACCCTAATATTAGCGTCGGTGAAGATTGCGAAAGGTCCCAATTGTTAGGACAAAGACGTATATTAATAGCCTCCTTAATCCTGCGTGTATACCAATGTCTTTCTTTGGCAATGCAATGTACACCCTCCCAATCTGGGTGGTGTTGCTTCTCCCAAGCATGTTCTGCCACCGCGGATGTGTCGGTTCGCTGTAACCGAACATCGCGCTTGTGTTCAGAAATGCGTTCAACTATCGGTCGGGCTGTCTCTCCGATGTAAGACCCGTCACATCCCTGGCAAGGAATGTTGTATACTACGCCATCACGTCTGTGATCAGGGATAGGGTCTTTGGGGCGTACAAGCTGTTTGCGTAAGGTGGTGTCCGAGCGGAAAACCGTTCGGATACCGTGACCTTCTAATCGGCGTTTAAGTTGTTGTGAAAGGCCATCTATGTAGGGCAAGACTGTACAAGTCTTGAAAACTTTCTGATCCCTTGGTGGTTGTTTTTTCTTGAAAGTATTCTTGATAAAACGGCGTGGGTAGCCGTTGCTGTATAAGGCGCCACGTATGTGTGCTCTTTCTTTCGGGAGTTCAGGCGGGTGAGTTATAATACGTGCTGCTCTGTCGAACAGACATTTAATAAGACCCTTCTTGACCGATTTGTCGTGATGAGAATCATATGGTATGTATTGGTCTGTATGAGTGGGCTTGCGGTAGACAGAGGTGGAAAGTTTCCCGCCCTCGTGTCTTTGGACTAGCGTATCAAGGAATGCTAATTTCCCTCCTTGTTCAGTCTCCAGAGTGAACTGGATGGACGGTTGCTGGCTATTCATGTATGCGAGTAGGCCGTCTGCTTCGGAATTATTTACAATTATGAAAGTGTCATCGACGTATCTCTTCCACACCCGCGGGCGGCATGTGGAAGGACACTTGGGCAAAGCGTTCTGTTCAAATCCTTCCATATATAGGTTAGCCACAACCGCTGAGACTGGGCTACCCATTGCTGCTCCTTCTGTTTGCTCATAGAAAGAGCCTCTGTACAGAAAATATGTGGATCTGAGGACGAACTCGAGGAGTTCGACTATTTGTTCAGGCATAAGTGTGGTACGTTCTGATAATGTGGGGTCGGATTGCATGCGTTGCAGGGCCGTACTGCATGCGCCCTCTATCGGTACTAAAAACAATTATCGGTACTAAAATACTATTTCCCATACAGTTGCAATTTATTTTTCATTAGGAACATGGGGATAATTTTTGTATTCACCAGAGTGCTCAAAACATGACTTCGGGGTTTATTTGTTGTATACGCCCTCTACTTGTTACAAATAATATTGCAAGAATTCTTTTTTTTTCAATCTGTATTTTTAATCTAAAGAAGGAAATTAAGAAGGATATTATCTAAGAGCCAAGTCATATGATGGTTAGCTAAACTGGAAACTGACCATGTTAAAAAATCAAGCACTTGTCCAAAGAACAAGATAAAATAAGCCTAACATTGCCAACCTTATTTTGCCACACAGGGAATAGTAACAGAGAACAAGGTTATAGCATAACTTTGTTCATTGGATGAGTTATCTAAAGGAGGATTTGAATTGCAGGTCGCTCTTACACTTTACACGCAGATTTTGTGCAGATCGATGTCCCGAATTTGCATACTCTAATAGGGGATCACATTTTAAAAAGATTTTTTTTTCTGACACTACACTGTTAAAAAAAGTGATTTTACAGAAAATAAACATAAGATTTTGCAGAAAGCAATAACAGAATCATTCTGTAAATTCATAAAACAGGAATTTTTCTGTAATTTAACAGAACAGGTCTGTTTAAAAAGGGGAAAAGGATGTTTTATTCAAGGAAATTTGTCAGATTCCATACTCCAAATACCAATTTATTGTAAGATTACGCAAATCGGTAAGATTACAGGTGTTCTCGAGACTCTGCTGCAGGAACTTCTTTTATTTTTTTCTAACAGTGCATATTCGAATTCCGCGCCTACCGATGAAAAACACCCCCTTTCCAAAGTTTTCTTTACAGTGCCCAATGGTGATGGCTCCCCTCCCCCAGAAAGTAAAGCATCGACACCCTCTAGATCATCTATCCTAACCGAAATGGCTAACCTGAGTATATAAAACGTAATTATGATGATGATTGTTATTATTATCATTAAAAGCACTGTTCACAAATCTATGTTTACATACTATGTACACAGTCTTTGTACCAATCGTAAATTAATACATCAAATAGAATAAACAAAAAGAAGAACACCATCGATCCTCCATAAAAGGGGTTATCGAATGCTAGATTACACAAAATCAGAGAAAATCAAGAAGCATTTAGATCTCAAAAGGAGCAAAGTTTTTATTTTTCCTTTGTAATAAAATGATTAAACCTCAATTCCAGATTAATAGTAGATCAAACTATTATTTTCTCATTTTTTTTCTCTCTTTCTATACAGGCTCCCACGCGTCGTTCCGGAAGGCTTGGTGCGCCAAAAGTGGCGAGCGCGCCACCATTTGAGAATCCCTGATCTATTCCAAAGGAGACTTGGCAATCGAACCAGTATGTTCTTATGAAAAGATTCTCATACAGAAATAAAACCATTTCAATGGCTGTAAATATAATGCATGATCACAAAACCCAGACAACACAGATCCCGCTGACAAAAACGAGACCTGATAACTATTTTTTCAAGGTCATATTGTTTAACAATGACTTTTCATTGGACGTGACATGCTAATTTGCATAGAAAATTCACTCAACCGTCGGGTTCAAAGTCTAGGTTCAATTCACCTGGACATGAGTGCATACTTACTCCAATTTAGATTATAATGTGATAGAGTTAGTATGGCAGCAAAGAGACTTCCATTACATTTGCTCCTGTGACAAGTACTCCGACTGAAAGTCTGCACGTTAAGCCAAGCCAAGAATTTAACCTCCATTTCATTTATTCTTTTGTATTTTGGTTTTTAGTGGTTGGGAGCAAGGGTTTATTATATGTCTATGTAAATGTTTCCAACATGAAGTGCTTCTTCCTACAGGTTGGGGAAATCACTATTGTGCTTAAATTAGATTGTTGTTACTGTTGAAGTAGAAACTCATTAAGCAGCTTTCCAGGCATCATCAACCCCAATATGGTATATGATAATTACATTAATATTACGTCTATGTTAATAATCCATATGCTTTATGGCAGTGCACTGCTGCAGTGCCTTGATGTTCGGGCTTGGCCTTAAGGCCTACTTTTTCAAAGCATTGGTCTTAAATTTTCAAGCCTTGGCTTTGGCCTCGAGGATTTTGAGCCTTGACATTTCAAGGCATTTTTTATTTTTTGTCATTTCAATTGTGGTTTAGTACACTTAAACATTTTAAATATGTTGTATGTTAATTCATTACCATAATACTGGCACTGGCAGTGCAACCTACTTTATTGTTGATACTATTATTATAATAATTGTCACCATTTTTATTAATAATTAGGATAATGAAAGGTCGATTGATAACACTTAATAACGGCAATAGTAATGATGATGACTTATTATATCAATGATAATAAAAATGATAATATCAAACATAAAAACAATAAAATTAATCAAAAAAATAATGATGATCAGGATTTTGACAATAAATTTTATTTATATAAAAAGTTAAATGACCTTATTTTACGGAAAATCAGAAATAGCTCACGCGTTTGGGCCAATATTCCACTTATCTGCCATTCATGGAATATTGGTTTTATCTCTTGAAATATCTCTGGTATTCCGTTTTTTGAGCCATTAAATATATAATTACTTCTTACTATTAGGATAACGAACACAATAGACACTGACTACAAATGCAGGTTAGGTTCATCATTCCTCCTTTTTTAACCAGCAAGAATGTTTTTAGTCTGAATGATATTCTGAAAAAAATTGTAAACTTGAATACATTTTCTTTCTCTAACTTTTGTCAAATTCAAAAGCCTGTTTTTAATAGCACTGTAGAACAAGAATTTTTAAAGGGGCCAAACATTGCGTACTGATTTAAATATCTTAAATACGAAGATGAAGACAAAATGGTCATTTAAGGAGTGAAGCAAGCGAGCAAAAATCACCCTTTTAGCCTACTCTGTGATAGATTGAGACATTGTATATTCAGAAAATGATATATTCTCTATATTTCCCTTTTCTCACTTTCATCATGCATGGCCCAAAATTCCCTCTACGATGTCTACATTTTCTTAAAACTTGAGAAATGAGAGGAAGAGGGAGAGAGATGTAGAGGAACACACACACGATGAAGAAAGAGAGATGGGGTGTCAGTTGGCTGGTTGGGTAGAATATACATGTATGTATGCAGTGGCGTAATGAACCAAAACAAAGTCGTGGGAGTCAGATATGGCAAATTTAATAAGGTTTTGACATTTTCATTAAAAAAATGTAATTTAGTGGTAGATTTTGACATAATATAAACAAAAAAATAGTATTGCATTTTATCTTTTCCCTTTCCTCTTTATTCTTATTCATTTTTTTCATATTTTTTTTTCATTTTGACTTTTTTAAGAATGTTAGACTATAGACTGTCTGCTTTCAAATCTTTTTTTCTGTATTTTTTATGATCACATGCGTAATCTAAGGCGTCGTTCCCGAGAATACATGCATATCCCAAATATTTTTTTGGAGGGGGAGAAGGGGAGGCCATATTATCTCCCGTAATACACGGTAGGAAATTAACAATAACTGTCTGTATTGTAATGGTGTTAAGGAGAGTAGACGATAAGCGATTAATCGTACGCTTGATTACCACGATTGATTGCACATTGTAGTCAATGCAATAAATCGATGAAAACATGTTCTACGATCATTGCTAACCTTGGTGTTACGGGCTCCAGATTGTCATTTTACTTTTTTGTACACGGAGTTGGAAGCCACCACAGTCTGTTTCAGCGGCCCCTGTCTAACTCTTTGCACACTGGGAGCAAATGACGTGACATCGCTATATTATACAGACTTTCATAGCTGAGGCTAAAAATAAAAGAAAATGCAAAATAAGACAAATGGAGGAAATTTAGTTTGGAGGCACATTTTCATGCCGGAAGTTGTCGATACAAAACAAATGCCTAATATCACTTTGTCCAATGGTGCAATGATATCATTTAAGGACAAAGTATGTAAAAATCATTGAGTAACTAAAAGCTGACGATTCACCCGATTTTACAGGGAGAAGGATTCAGCCACGAGAGAATTTGGATGAATCTGGCCAATTATCTTATTAGCATAGGGACGTGTGGTCTGACACGTCGGGATGTATACTCGTCCAGGGCTTTGACTATTAAATGCTACCACGAATTCCTTAAATTTCTTTTTTAGAAGTTTTATTTTATGCATGAACACAAAACCCAGACAACACAGATCTTGCTGACAAAATCGAGACCTGATATCTATTTCCAAGGTCGTATTATTGACAATTGACTTTTCATTGGATATGACATTCTAATTTGCATAGAAAATTCACCCAACCGTCTGATTCAAAGTCTAGCTTCAATCTACCTGTTCATGAGTAGATACTACGATATAGATTATAATGTGATACAGTTCGTAAGGCAGTAAACAAGCTTCCATGAGATTTGATCCTGCGACAATTACTTTAAAAAACTGCACGTTAAGTATAACAGAGAATTTAACCTCCATTTCATTTGTTCTTTTGTATTTTGGTTTTACATGGGTGCGAGCAAGGGTTTATTATATATCTATGTAACTGTTTCCAACATGAAGTGCTTCTTCCTACAGGTTGGCATGGGTGGAAATCTGTCCCGAAAGGTAGGGGGACAACGGGCTGATCCACCCTGCGGGTGGGGGGGGGCGAAAACATTTTCAGCCATATGTTAAGCCCTGATTGGCCGCTCGATGGTAATTTTTGTCTGTTTCATTGAAGGAGTAGTCCTTATGGTTACTTTTTAGCTTTATTCTTATAAATCAACATAAATACATGATATCATTGTCCTTATTCATATAATGCGAGCGCGACGTGAGCAAAATTTGTTGGGAAAATTTATGTATTTTTTTCATAAAATTTGAACATTTTGGGCAATGTTTGTTATCCTGAAAAAAAGATGTATACACAACTAAATGTTTACTACGACCGCGAAGTGCAAGCATAGGTTCACTGATGGAAAAGGTTCCTGGTAAAGACTGCTTGCAGTTAGCCCTGAATACTTTTTTTTTTCATCAATCAAATATTTTTTTTTGAAATTGTTACCTAAAGTCTTGAAATTCTACGCACTTTTTGTAACTTAAACACATAATAGGTAATAAGTAAACAATTGATGAACGCGAAGTGCGAGTGGAAAGTATTGAGATTTAAACCTGAGAACGAGACACTCTATTCATGTTTTGTAAATCATGACAAGGATGAGTAATTGGGGGTCTTTCTTATACCCGGTCCTTACATTAATAAAGCGAGTGCAAAACGCAGCCAGAAAATGTTCATATACGTTACGTATTTCAACAATCAATGCCAGTGTGAATCGCGAGCTGAAATTTTTGACATTTTTTTTCAAAAAGAATCGAAAATTTATATCATTTTTTTAATCGTGAACAGGGTAGCTATATAACTTAACAATTGATGTAAGCGAAGCGTGAGCAGAAAAATTCGAGATTTAGACCTGAAAACGGGACACTCATGTTTTGTAAATCATGAAAAGGATGAGTGATAGGGGATCTTTCTACATTAATAATGCGAGCACAAAGCGCGAGCAGATTTTTTTTTATATTGTAATCTGAAACTGGATAATGATTTAAATAGGGAACACATTGAATATCTCAATAAACATCAGGGTGTTTACCTAGAATCTCGGTATTTCACACATCTATCAGCGAGCGGCAAGCGCGAGCTTAAGCTATTTGATATTCCGATCTGAAAAAAGTCAATTTCAGCTATATATTTTAAGCACTTTGTATGAAAATTGTGAGGTGGATATGGATCACACTTAATTTTTCATTATTATTTGACTTTTGACATAGGACCGGGACATCCTCGGGATAAGTCTTATAAAAATGATGATCTTCCTATTCTTCTTACTAAGCGCGAGATGAAACAAAAGGGACAATTTAATCATTAAATTGATATCTTATTTATTTATGCATAATGGGGGCGAGAAATCTGATGACATTATGGCCTGAAAACTGGACATTTTAAACACTTTTGTAATTAGGAATAGAATGCATCAGTTAAAATATTTTTAACCATCATTGGGAGCGCAAATCGCGTGCCAAAATCTTTGATAAACTCATGAAAATCAATATTGATTCATACATAATAGTATCCCTAAATTAGACCCCAAAGTAGCCAATCTGGAATAAAATTATTGGAAATGGTTTTTTGACTGATTCGAGTAGGTATGGTTGTCAACATTTGGTATGGGTGTCAACATTTACTAAAAAAAGTTAGGATGAATACGGGTTGGGGAAAGTGTTTTTTTCAAGGTCAAAGGTCAATGACCTTTTCATATATACTGTATAATGGTATCTCTGAGATGGAAAGGTGCAGGTTGGTGTAATGGTGTCAAAATGCACAAATTCTTACCAGAGTATCAAATAAAATTAAATTAAGTACCCAGAATGCACATTCACCGATAAAATTCAAGGGCAAAGCCTTTCAAAGGTCAATGACCTTTTTACATTATATACCATACTGCATTATGGTATCTCTGAGATGATAAGGTACAGGCTGGCGATCATGGTGTCAAAATGTACAGATTCTTACAAGAAGATAAAATAGAATGAATTCAAGTACTTAGAATTGACATTCACCAATGAAATTTAAGGTCAAAGGTCTTAAAAGGTCAATGACCTTTTTACATTATATTTACCATACTGTATAATGGTATCTATGAGATGAAAAGGCACAGGTTGGTGATCATGCTGTCAAAATGCACAGATTCTGACCAGAAGACCAAATGAAATAAAATTAAGTACCTAGAATGCACATTCACCCATAAAATTTAAGGCCAAAGGTCAATGACCTTTTATACATTATATAATGGTATCTCTAAGATAAAACGGCGAAGGTTGGTGTTCTTGGTGTCAAAATACACAGATTCTTACAGGAAGATTAAATAAAATAAAATTAAGCATCAAGAATTTACATTCACCTTTAAAATTCAAGGACAAGGGTCAATGTCCTTTTTAACATAAGATAATGATAATGGTATCTTTGAGATAAAACATCACAGGTTCGTAATCTTGGTGCCAAAATGCAAAGATTTGTACCAGCAGATTAAACAACACCAAAATCAGTATATAGAATATTGTTTCACCCTTGAATTCCAAATTCAGATGAAATATTATATATATACACACACACACACACACACACACACATATATATATATATATATATATATATATATAACATACATACATATATTTGTGTTTGTGTGTAATCTGTATGACATAAAAATAACAAAACATTTATTTTGTGTTCATATTTGTGATAATGTAAATAAAGATGGCTAATTTGTAATGAAAACATGGAGGTTTCATAATTTCAGTCTGAAGTAAGGTCATGGAGAATGTATTTAGGGGTCAGAGGTCAATGAACTCTTTCCAAAATATCAGTGGAAATTAAGTTTAAAAAAGGTGATAACCAAATAACACTTTTTCATATATTGCGATGCATATCCTAAAGCAATGAAAAAAAATAAAATGGATTATACAATTTGAAATTTGATGTATCATAATATCTAAATCAAGGTTGTCGTGTCTTTTTCTCTCCAGCGATAGTCCATTCATCTCATTAGCTTAATCTTCTGAAAATGGATAGGATAGGTCTAAATCTCATGTCACAGCTAGCATCATCTGAGAGCATTTCCAAACAGCAGAGGGATGATGATGAACATGAAATGAAGGCCATCATTAGAGCTGCAGTTTTTGTCATAGTAAATGGCATGTATCTCAACTTTAACAAAGATGAATTCCCATATTATTAATTCCCTCTCATTGCGAGCTGCCAGAATCTCTTGAGATGCTAATGCTGCATGACAAAACTTCATATCTGCTCTCTAGCTGCCGTAGGTCACTCATGATGCTATTTCTACTAGGTATCAGTTTGTACAAGGATCATGTATTTGGTCCAGAACAACTGATTGTTATCATGCATAGTAATGAAATTCAAAAGGAGATAATAGCTTACAAGTACACATCCATTGACCTAACAACACTCCTACAGCACCACTTCCAGTTCTTGAGGATCAAGCTGTGCAACATATCAGTAATAATATAGATCCTGGTAAGTTATCCCTTGACAGAACATAAGGCTTTCATTGAATGGGCCAGATCAAAGTCCTGAAAATGTCAGAAGGTTTCCAAGAGTTTGATTACTCTTTGCTGAAGTTGAGACTTAACTGCATTTACTATGACAAGAGCTGTAGCTCTACTTTTTATTCTTCATCATTGTCCCTGGCTATATGAAAATCTTTTCCATTTACAGCTTAAGTTATAGTATATAGTATTGATTGAAGCATTTGAGGTTAGTAAAATATTGCTACAGAGAAATTAGTACCTTGATATAGATTTATAAAAATGCATATCTAAATGCTGCTACTTTAGACAACTTCACCATTTCAAATTATATCATACATGATTTTTTTACACTTTTGGCAATGCATTACTACAGTATATATTAAAGAGTGCTATTTGATTTAAATTTCACCTCGAACTTGTATTTTGACATCATCATTGGTCCAGGAATCAACTATTAAATTTCTGTTCATTTTCCACGCAGGTGAGTCTTTTTCCCATCGGGGATCACTACATACGTACATGCCACAATCAAGTTATCGACCTATTTACTTAAATTTCCAGCCGTTTTTGACATAGTTCATTGACCTCTAACCCTAAATATATTTTTCATGGCCATTATTTATCCTTATTTCAAAGTGAAATTATTAAACATCCAAGTTTTCATTACAAATAGCTATCTTTCTTTCTATTATTCACAAAAAATGTGAATATAATGGATTAATTTCTTTTTGGGGGAATCATGAATGGATATATCAATATTTATTAACTTTTGACCTTTGACATTGGATATCAAAGGTGAAGGATAATTCTTTAATATTATTTTGTGCCTTTTTATCTTCTTGCAAAAATTGCTTTTTGACACCAAAATCACCAACATGCAGCGTTTTATCTCAGAGATACCATTATACGATATATATAACCTATGTAAAAAGGTCATTGACCTTTGACCTTGAACTTTATGGATTAATATGCACTCTGGGTACTTATTTTCATTTTATTTGATCTTCTTGTAAGAATCCGTGCATTTTGACACCAAGATCATCAACCTGCGCCTTTTCATCTCAGAGATACCATTATATCGTATATGGTATATAATGTAAAAAAGGTCAATGACCTTTGAAAGGCTTTGACCTTGAAAGTTTTCGTTTAATGTACATTCTGGGTACTTAATTTCATTTTATTTGATATTGTGGTAAGAATTTGTGCATTTTGACACCATTATCACCAACCTGCGCCTTTCCATCTCAGAGATACCATTATACAGTATATATGAAAAGGTCATTGACCTTTGACCTTGAAAAAAAGCACTTTCCCCAACCCGTATTCCGCCTAACTTTTTGGGGGTAAATGTTGATACCCATACCTACTAAAATCAGTTAAAAAACCATTTCCAATAATTTTATTCCAGATGGTTACTAATTACGGGATACTATAAATCGCCAATCAAAAAACGAGTAGCACTATATGCCTCGTTTGACCAATCAGACTTGAAAAGGTATATTTTCAATCTAAATGGAATACACAAAAATAATAGGTACTGAATAAATCGAATTTATAATTTATAAATCGCAGAAAATGTCAATATTCAGACCATAAAGCTGTAGCTTTTATAGATAACTTTCTTAAAAATCCGTTTGTAAATCACACAAAATAATGAAAGTTCGATTTCCGAGGTGAAATGTATAATGTATATTGACTTCCAAACATGATATTTAAGCTCCATATTGAAAAATCATCTAACAGGCAATGCGAGCGTGAAGCACGAGCGAAAATTTTATTTATTGACATGAAAAATTCTTTCCAGGTTTTCCCCTCATCTTATTTTATTCACTCTGGAAAATTTGACAAGCAAAAATAAACAAAGGTTTATTTAGCCCAAAATACATGTATTATTTTGAATGTGAATGATGCATTTTTCTGCATCAGAAAAGACCAAAATTAGTAGGGGGACATTTGATATTGTGTCACCCCTACTATTTTTGGTAGGGGGCACCCTGGGATTTCCGCCCATGCAGGTTGGGGTGATCACTATTTTGCTTAAATGAGATTGTTGTTGCTGTTGAAGTAGAAACTCAGAAAGCAGCATCATCAATGCATATGGTTACACTTCGTAATTCCGAAGGTTCGTAATTCCGAAACACGTAAATTGCCTATACCTCGATGTTTCTTAATCTGAAAACGAAAAAGGGTTCGTTAATCCGAATATTTGTGGCGTTATTCCGACGGTTCGTTATTCCGAAAGTTTGATAATCCGAAAACGAAATAAGGTTCGTTGTTCTGAAGGTTCGATAATCCGAAAACGAAATAGGGTTCGTTGTTCCGAAGTTTCGTTAATCCGAAAAAGAAATAAGGTTCGTTTTTCCGAAGGTTCGATAATCCGAAAACGAAATAAGGTTCGTTTTTCCGAAGGTTCGTTAATCCGAAAAACGAAATAAGGTTCGTTAATCCGAAAACAAAATAAGGTTCGTTAATCCGAAAACGAAATAAGGTTCGTTAATCCGAAAACGAAATAAGGTTCGTTAATCCGAAAACAAAATAAGGTTCGTTAATCCGAAAACAAAATAAGGTTCGTTAATCCGAAAAATGAAAACCAGGAAAGCAGAGGCAGAGGCAAGGGGGGGGGTGGACACTTGCCGTTCAATTGTTATGAGGATGGGAAGGCAAGGGCGGCCAAACAAATTTTCGTTTGGGGGGTAAAGCCAAAAAATGAAACTCATACGTCAAAATGGGCACTTTGGTGATATTTTCACCTTAAGATTAACAAAAAAAAACTTTTTTAAAATGACTTCTTATTATGGCAAAATGTATATTTAGCCTTTATTTTTCGGGAGAGAGTATAATGAGCGAGCGGCTTGGTAAAAAAATCAAATGTGAAGTTGTAAAACTCGTTTTGGGGATCAATTATTCTTTAAATGGCATTATTGCGAGGTGTTGCGAGCGTGAATCACAAGCTAAAACTTAAGGGTATTTCAATAGAAATGGAAATAAGTTTTTTAAAATCCGAGCCGATTTCTGCTGTCACTAAAAATATGTACATCTAACTAAAGAATTAACACGAGTACAATACGGGAGCTTAAACATACTGACCAGAAAAGGAATCTTAAAGAAAGAATTCAGTGACCTCTTTAGGATACATATTCCACCAATCGAATAACTGAGAGTGCGAAGCGCAAGCTGAAAATTTGCAATATTCCAGCCTGAAAAGTTTACTTTAAAAAGAGTATTTTATTTCGAAAACATGAAAAACAGCATATTTATTTTTAAAAAAGATCTTTCCCATTTTTGGAAAAATATGCATTTCCCTCCCTCCCGGCGGATCCAACTTTTGTCAAATGGGGGGGAGCAATAAGAGCAATAAAGAGATAGTGTGTTTTGTAGCAATTCAGTTGAGCAAAACAAATAAGTGATCTCTGATTGGTAAGTTATATATTACGTGTCATTTCTGCGAGCGTAGCGAGCAAGCGGTTTGGGGGAAAATGTAAAATTCGCCTATTTGGTCAATTACTGTTAAAATGGCATCCTTGTGAGATATTGCCAGCGAATCACGTGCTCAAACTTTTGGAAATTTCATGTAGGCCTAAAATGATAAAAATTATATTATTTACCCAGGGAAGCCACTTCAGTTCTGGAAACTGTTCTCCAGCTATTATTATTATTTTCCGTGTTTGTTACCAAAATGAATAATTTTCATTTTCGGAAATACGAACCTTATTTATTTATTTATTTATTTCGTTTTATTTATACAGGGTAACCCGATCAGTCTTGTACTGTTTTCCAGGGGGGCCCTGTAAACAAATATTAAAATATAACAGACAAGCAGACTACACAAGGAAACAAACAAACAGAACATGCAAAATAATCAGAAGTGAATACATGGGGAAAAAAGATGATGGTACACAGGTGCTATGTAGGGAAGTAACGTTAATTCATCTAGATATCAATCAGTATTACAATACAGGAACCCCCTCGCCCCCCCCCCTCCCCTACATTTCAATTATTTTAATTCAGGTAAATCAATATGATTGCTACTCAATGTGAAAAGTATATACGAAAATTTACTTCTGGAAACGAAAATATGCTAATCATCAATGCTAATCATCAATTATTATTCAATTTTCGGATTAACGAACCTCATTTCGTTTTCGGATTAACGAACCTTCGGAATTACGAACCTTATTTCGTTTTCGGATTAACGAACCTTCGGAATTAAGAACGTAATTTCGTTTTCGGATTGACGAACCTTCGGAATTACGAACCTTATTTCGTTTTCGGATTGACGAACCTTCGGAATTGCGAACCTTATTTCGTTTTCGAATAGACGAACCTTCGGAATTACGAACCTTCGGAAATACGAGCCTTCGGAATAAGCCAACCTTAGGAATTACGAAGCTTCGGAATTACGAATGTATGCGATGCATATACGGTACATGATAATTACATTAAGAATTACGTCTATGCTGGCTGTAGTGCCATGATGCTAGGCCTTGGCCTAAAGGCCCACTTTTTCAAAGTCTTGGCTATGAGAGGGCCTTGGCCTCAAGGGTTTTTAGCCCTGACATTTCAAGTCATTTTTCAGTTTTTGTAATTTAAATTGTGTTTTAGTACACTCACACATTTTAAATGTTGTGCATGTTAAATCATTATGATTGCCAAAATTAACATAAAACTAGTATTGGCAGTGCAAAATACTTTATTATCATTGCTATTACTATAATTGTCACAATTTGTTTGTCAACTATGATAATGAAACATATAAACAATAGGATAATGAGAAAATGATGATAATCAAGATTTTGACAATAAATTTTATATATTAAAGATACTAAATGACTTTATTTCAAGGAATACCAAAAATATGTTCCGCGTTTGGGCCAATATTCCACTTATCTGCCATTCATAGAATATTGGCCTTAACTCTTGGAATATCTCTGGTATTCCATTTTGAGACACCCAATATATAATCTAAGTAATTTCTTACTATCAAGATAACGAACACAATAGATACTGACTACAAATGCAGGTTAGGTTCATCATTCCTCCTTTTTTACCCAGCAAGAATGTTTTTATTCTGAATGATATCCTGAAAAAGTGTAAACTTCATTAGATTACTTTTGCTATTAACTTTTGTCAAATCTAAATTATTGGTGTCAATAGCGTGATAGACCAAGAATTTCGGAAGAAGCCAAACATTGTGCACTGATTTAAATTTATAAAAAAACGAAGAAAAAGACAAAAAGGCAATTTAGGGAGTGAAGCAAGCGAGCAGGAAATCACCCTTTGAGTTTATTTTGTGACAGATTGAGACAATGTATATTTATAAAATGATATATTCACAATTTTTTTTCTCGCTTTTATCATGGTAGTTAGACTTTTGGGGGTGGGCATGGCCCCAAAACTCCCTCAACGATGTCTACATTTTCTTTAAAAGAGAGGAAGAATAAGAGAGGGAGAGAGATACACACACGATTGAGAAAGAGAGATGGGGTGTCACAGTTGGCTGGTTGGGTAAAAAATACATGCATGTATGCAGTGGCGTAATGAACCGAAACAAAGTCAAGGGAGCCAGATATGGCAAAAAAAAAATCCTTACACTTTCAATACAAAAATCTTATTTAGTGATAGATTATGATATAATATTAAAAAAAGAGTATCATTTTCACAGTTCTCTCTTTCCTCTTCATTCCTATTCAACTGTTTCTTTTTATCTTGGTCATGATTTTTTTAAGAAAGTGAGACTGTACACTGTCTGCTTTCAAATATTTTTCTTTAGTTTCATGCTCACATGCATAATCTAATGTGTAAATCCCGAAGAATACGTATATATCCCCAATATCTCGGAGGGGGGGGGAGGCTGTATTATCCCCTGTAATATACAGCAGAACATTATAATAATTGTATGTATCAAAAGAAAGAGGTATGGCATTGACACTTAAGAATGAACCTTAAGATATGTTGTATCAGTCTTTTGTATTATCCTGTGTGTGTAGATAGTTGCCGCTGTACTAGGACAGTTGTAAGAGGACACACACCCTACGAATCTGTCTTTGTTTGCAGAGATGCCTGTTCTAGCCAAGATGGCTGGTTTATTTTCTAATTATATTTTTTGAAAACAAGAAGACGACACTTTTCTTTGGAAAGTCTTCTTTACACTTGCAGTTTCCAAGTTCTTTCCCTACACCTTCATCGATGGCACATTACCCAGAGCTTGGTGTCTTGAAACCCCCATCGTGTCTTCTTAGCATACATAAACTTTTAAGGACTTGGAAATTTCATGATGGACATTCTTCTCATTTAGGGTGAGCGGTATCAATGCAAAACTGATAAGTAATTGACTCTTTTCAATGTTTGAGCTACAACAAAATTTTGAGAGATGGTTACGCAATCAACTATAGACTGTGACGCCAATAATGAGATTATACCCAAAACGTTATCATCTTGGTCAATGTATTACAGGGCCTGGCCCAGTAAACATGCCATACATGTAATATGATTTGGATCTTATTGTTAACGTATTTGAAAGGAATAACAAAGGACTCGTACTGACCTTCAGCATGGAACTTGTGGATACTTCTGATCCACATCCATATTTTGTAACAAAAACTTAGTTTATCGAAAAAAATCATAATCTCGCCATACACACGCGTGGGTTTAAATTAAGATATTTTCTAGAGCATTCTTCCCCCTCACGTACAGTTAGCAAGGTTCAATGAAAAATATATGGAAATAAATATGCAAAGACAATCATAAGATTATTCTCTAACGAACTAGCTAATGTGGAATCATTTGTGAAATAGATAGCTTGCATTATATGTCACTTACTTTCAGGAAGTTGTGATTGTATCCATTTATCACAGTCAACATCAAACGTGAAAGGCGTCGTATATACCAATATACCACAGTCACCTCCTCAAAAGCAAACTTTTCGGTTGTCCCTATAAATAATTTCTACGTTATACGGAATACGTCACAATCAAATGGCAATTCCAGTGACTTGTATACTTCAAGGTTTTCTTATAAACACTCTTTCCGACAGAAGTTAGAAAAACTGTCAAATATGATCAATCAAATCCAGAAAAAAATGTTGTATTCCCTGGTCACATAAGCGCGCCTTCAAAATTTTCAACTTTTTCCGGGTTCGTGCTACTGTCAGAATGAGTTTTGATATTATGGGATATGCTGATTTGCATATAAAATTCGCTCAACCGTCGGATTCAAAGTCAACCTGGAATTGGTCGGATTTAGGCGTACGTGTTTTACCTGTTTGCTGTTAGTTATATACCACACAGTGTGAGATAGTTGTTCGCCCTAGTGAGTAGCCACTTACCAGATTTATTACAGAACACTGTTAGTGCAAATGGGTACTCCGGGCTGAGAACAATTATAACTTGATAAACATTTAAATTCATCAAGCTAAATGTTGAAAATGTTGTCAAAATCTGATATCAAATAACCGAAGTTATTCAGCTCCAAGTTGGTCAATGTTTTTTGAAAACAGTATGCACACTGTCTTAGGCTAGCTGATGACACCTGCTCCCACATTACCTTTTCTTATGTTATTACAAGAAATCATTATTATTACATGTTCGCTTACAGGTGTGTACGATATGTCTTTCTAGTAACTATATAGGTCGTAGATTTTTTTTCTCTTTGATTTATGGTGGGAAAAATGAACTACCTTTTTTTTCAACAGAATAAATGGATATATGATATCATCATCAGCGCATTCATAAAGATTTTAGTGCATCAACTGTTTCACATGATTAATGTAAAACTTTGACATACATGTACGTGTATTTTATAACCTCGTTATCACTTGTCCGAATTAATTGAAATTTACAGTGTTTCGAATGTTTGATTAGATGTTATTGCTTCAAATCCCTTATTTCTGGCATGGAGTTTAGTAATTTGTTGATGTTGTAACTTTTTTTGTTTGACAATCAGATAATTGTTGTAAATTTTAATTTTTTTTTTCATAAGATAATACTACTACTACTAATAATTGGCATTTATATAGCGCTTTGTCAATCTACGACTGTTCAAAGCGCTTCACCATTATTATTACCCGGTTACTGGATTCATAGCATTCCAAGGAGCCTGTTAGACCCCTTTTCCACTAGGGCCAGGACAGCGTCAGGACAAGACACGGAATGTAATATCATGCGGAATGTTTCAGGAACGTGCGGATTGGAATAAGGAGGCAAGCGGACTATTTCAAGAACGTACGGACAGGAATAAGAAGGCAGGCGGACTGTTTCAGGAACGTGTGGACAGGAATAGGAAGGCAAGCGGGACATATCAGGAATGTGTGTATCCAATACAAATATGTATTGAACAGGTACACAAGTAGTAAAGGCCATTTGTGGTCAGTGCGCTACACGGGGCAACGAGGCAAAATACAAAACAAGAACATAACAAAAAAAGTAACGATGAAACTGGTCAAAGGGCCTAATTAGTATATCACTAATCCAACCTGAAAACTTAATATTTCAAGCATCACGCGAGCGCGAAGCGCGAGCTATTTTTTTTAGGGGGGGGTTAGTTAAAGACTTGAATAAGGAATATTTCAAGCATTTTCTACGGATCCGAAAAATAGACATTTCGAATAATGGTATATAGTCATCCGAACAAATTTCTTCTATACTGAACAAAAAAAACATTTCAAGCAACTCTTAATTGTGAACTATAGTATTTTACTGACTTGAGCACTTGACACTTTACGAATGACAAAAATATCTTTTGAAAATTATTAGTGCATAAATACATTTCAAACTGATATTAAAGTTTATATTCCTTCTGTATTTTAAGCACTTTATTTCATTGTGAATGAGATGTCAATAATAATAAAGCTACTTTTATATATCGCTCTTCTCTGAACGGCTCAAAGCGTTTTACAACATATTATTACCCAAGTCATTGGATTTTTCATTTCAATCCCGCTTGAAAAGTGCACAATTTCCTCTCCTTAATAAGCATTCCCTGCATTCGACGAAGCATAAAAATGTCGCAAACAGATTCAAAGATACAATAACTTTCACATCCTATCGGGTACCCACTTAGCACCTGGGTCGAGAGTGGCAAAACGTGGATTACGCCTTGCCAAAGGACGCTATATGGATTCGAACACAAGTCATGACCCTCTGCTCACAAGGCGAGAGTCCGAACCACTACATCACGGCTCTTTCACAGAAACGAATTGGCCATCGTGAAAAAAAAACTCTTGCACAGTACTGGTTTCTGATAAACATAAAACGTGAGCGCGAAGTGCGAGCTTATTTCTTTTTATTTTGTCCTGAATTTTATTTTTTTAGCAATGTTCGTGATCTTTAAGAAGATGCGTATGGAACTAATAATTATTTCAAGCGCGATGTTGTATACGCTCTGGCCTGATCGAAAAAATGCAGTTATCGATGAAGAAGATATATATTTCAACAATTAAACACTGCGAGCCCAAACTGAACATTTTTTTGACATTCCGACCTCAATTCTGGACATGCTGTCCGCGCGAAACGCCGAAAAAATATTCAGATAATCCTGTCCTAGGACAGTCCCAGGAATGTCCTAGGACAGACAGTCCTGTTGGTGTCCTAGGACAAGATCGTTTGCATAATCTTTTACGGAATTTGGTTGCGGACAGCATGCGGAAATGACAAAAGTTGCTTCCGCAACCCTTCCTGGTCTTGTCCGCGCCCTAGTGGAAACCGCCTTAAGGCGCAAACTTGCTAAACCAACCAAAATGACGGTTGTTTCCTACCGGTACCCAGCTAGCACCTGGGTGAGAGTGGAAAAGGGTGGACTGACGCCTTGCCAAAGGGCGCTAGGCCATGGCGGGATTCGAACACACGATCCTCTCATTACAAGGCGAGAGTCAGAACCGCTACACCACGGCGCTTCCATTATCAAGATCATTAATTATCTCCAGAAACATCCGAGACATAGAGTAACGTTTGCCCAGAGTGTGGCTGATAGAAGCACTATACTTTCTTCTACAGACCACGTCGATACTGCTACTCTCCGCTACAACACTGAGCTTGAGAAGCTTCTCAACATCCACGCTCCACCAAGGACTAGAAAGGTAAAGAGCAATGTGGACTGTCCGTGGTACAGCTCTGACATCACTTTACAGAAGCATATTCGACGGAGACTGAAAACGAAGTGAAGGAAAAATGGACTACTGATTGACAGGGATCATTTGCAAGTTCAGCGCGACCTTGTTAACTCTCTTGTCAAGAGGTCTATGCGGTCTTACTCCGTAGGTCTTGTTAAGGAGTGCCAAGGTGACTCAAAACAACTCCTCTCTTTGGCTAACAGACTCCTCAATTGTCGGCAATCCTCACCTCTACTAAACAATACAGATAGCTACTTGCGTGTAACTTCTCACATTTCTTTAAAACAAAAGTTCAAAAGATTTGCGACAGTCTAACTCCTGACCTCACACCTCTACAGTCTTAAACCTCTTCTACCTTGGACATCTTGCGCTACGCACTACCTCTCCTGATGAGATTATGTCTTATTTCACAAATCTCCTCCCAAGTCATGTCAATTAGATCCTATACCTGCAAAGTTACTAAAGGACCGTTTATTCATGTTCACCCCTATTCGCTCTTACCTTGCTAACTTTAAGGGGAATGAAACCGTTGGAAGTAGATTTGTGTCGAAGCAGAAAAATCAAAGAATAAGAACAAAGAAAGTTTGAAAAAATCGTACAAATAATTAGAAAGTTATGAGCATTTGAATATTGCAATCACTAAGGCTATGGAGATCCTCCCATTGTCAATTCGACAAGGATATATGATGTCACATGTGAACAATTTTCACTTTGATGGACGATAAAACACCCACAAAATGTCTCTTCTTGCATATTTCTTATGGATACAAACTCTTTATTCATGGTGTATTCTCTTGAAATCTGTATTACATGCCCTCCTATAGAAAGAACACATGATAGATGTGAGAAAAGAGGCAGTTTAAGTGAAATATACACTAAAGTAATGGGGAGGATTGTTCACAAGTGACATCACACATCTTTATCGCATTGGCAATGTGAGGTTCTCCATAGCATTCGTGATTTCAATATTCAAATGATCATAACTTTCTCATAATTTGTCCGATTTTTTTTCTCAGACTTTCGTTGATCTGTTTCTTTGATTTCTGTTTTAACACAGTCCATCTTGTTCCAAAGTTTTCATTCGGTTAAGTTTAGAGCAGTCGCATATCCCTTCTTCTCTGAAATGTGCTCATGTTACACCACTGTTAAAGAAAACTCTCAGGCTCGATCCTGATTCTCTCCAAAATTACCGGCCGGTTTCTAACTTATCCTTCCTCTTCAAAGTTCTTGAAATAGTTGCTTTCTCTCGTCTTGCTGAATATTTTCACGAAAGTAATCTGTTTGACCCATTTCAATGTAACACACCCCACCACAGTGTGGAAACCCTCCCTGTGAGCACCTCAAATCATATTCTCCTAGAGATGGACAGGGGGTATGTGACTGCTTTACTTTTACTCAATCTATCCTCCACCTTCGACACAGTAAACCAAACTATCATGCCAAATACTTTTAAAGCAATCTGACTGATTGTGTAGCAAACGACGCACGTCTTTAGTAAGGGTTTGTAGTTTAGTCTAGGCTCTCTTTTGGACAGACATGAGCATTTGATATCTCCCTTAGATCCAGTCAATATTAAATAAATATTGCAAAGTCAGGAATGAACTAAAACAAGGATCAATTTTTGTTTTCTTTATCACACTTTTCCTTGGTAGGAAAAAAATAGAAATCGAGTAAAATTACACTTGCATTAGTCAAATATAAAAAGTATTTTATTGACATTATTCAACAGATAAGTAACCATTTAGCTGGAGATATTATTTATGAATGATAACTAAATCAAGGCAAATATGGCATTCCTCACTTACAAAAACACGCTCTGGTAAATACCGGGGTCATATTAGTGCAAACAGATTTTTTTTATTGCAAGGGAAATGACAATTTCTATAGAAGATTTGCTCAACCGTCGGCTTCAAAGTCAAGCTTGAAAAAGCCTGTACTATACAGCGAAAATACATTTTACCACGTTGCTTTGGGTAATATACACTACAGTGTGAGATATTTGTTCGCCATTAGGGGAAGTTATTAACCAGGTTCAAAAGATCCTTCTAAGCTGATCTAAGATTGCGAGATGGTACATACTTAATTAAACAATAAAATATTTTTGAGATATTTTGGATTGGGTTTGTGCAAGTCATAAGTCCTGGACACCACCCCCGCATTTCTGCTTTACAACGAATACTATTACATTCAAACTCCTCTTAAAAGCCGGAAGCGAGAATGGACTAAATCAGCTCTTAATCACATTGTAATATCGGGTTTTGACTTATTTTGTAGCGCACGTCGTTATCTGGCAGTTTATAGGAAACCAAAATCCAAGAAGAGAAGCAATCTTATTGGAAAGAGTAAAACAAAAGTAACAATTTAATAAATATTTCATCAAAATCAGTTATGAAATAGGCAAATTATGGCCGTTTAGAAAGTGTTGTTGTACTTTCTATGGGTATCCTCAAATTGGCAAACTTGCTTCAAAATTGTTGATTTTGTGAACAATCCTCCGTTTGTTTTGTACACAAATTTTCAAATTTCCCCCCTTATGTTGCATAATTAACAACTGATTGTTTTCTCCTGAACTTGACATATGTGGTGTAATTATAATTCCCCATGATATATATTATGCTCAGAATGAGGCAATATATATGCGATTTGCCAATTTGAGGATCCCCATAGAAAGTTAAGAAAAGACCTTTCAAACGTTCATAACTTGCTTGTTTCACAACTGATTTTGATTAGACTTGTTTTAAATTGTTCCTCTCATTTTACTCTTTCAAATAATATTGCTTCTCGACTTGGGCTCTCGTTTCCTTTAAACTGTCTGTAGGGTATACAGGCGAATTGGGAATCTCCCTCAAAATCACCCAATAGATAAATATACCAAAGTCAAGCATCAACATGATCAAAAAACAAGGAAAGTTTGCAGATGTCTTTATCAAAATGTTCTTTGGTAGGAAACAAAAAGCAGTCAAGTTGCAATTACATTTGGCTGTATGGCATGTTTAATATTGTCAAAAGTATTCAACACAGAAGTAACCATTTAGCTGTAGATATTAATATGCATGACAACAAAACACAGACAATTCAATGTACCATTCGACGCTGACAACAAACGCACTCTCTTAAAATGCCTGGGTCATATTTGACACGTTTGTGTAGAAGGTTCATTCAACCGTCGAGTTCAAAGGCCGACTTGAATCGGCCTGCATTAAGCGTATATATTCTACCAGTATGCTTATGGTAATACACACTTGAGTTTATTTGTCGAGGTTCAAAATGTTGAATTACAGAACACTCGAGGCGTTATTGAATATGTACTCCGGGATAACATAGTTCAATCTACATAAACAGAGTAAGATTCGCCGAACAAAATGCTGAAAATTATCAACATCTATTAACAAATAACGTTGGTATTCACCATTAAGTTATGCAATATTTTGTGAAAACAGGATATATGTAAACCGTCTAGAATGGCTGACGACGCCTGGCCCCTCTATTTTTTTTTATCATATTACATGGAATCATTATCATTTCATATTCGCATATATGTGTAAGGTGTTTTGTCTTGCCGCGGCTTGTAACACAATAAGTTGTAGTGACCAATTTTCTGACTTTTAAAACCATGGTTGATACATCAAAACCATATGCCCTAGACGGATGTTTCATGAACTGTTTCCAATTGTAACTAACAGTGGCTACGGTTTACTCATCTTTTACGCCATCGAGGACTTGTAGACATCCTTGAACACCAACTGTCCTTACAACCTATCCCAGTGTATAATTTGACCTATTTACCCATGGTATAGACATAAAATCACATTCTTCGATATTGAGCAAACTGTAATTTTAGACTCAATATTTGGGAAGCCATCTTGTGTTTGAACATACTGGACCACTGACTGTCGATTCTTTTTACTTGTCGAAATGTATTTTGACCATTGAAACCATGGTAAAGACACAAAATTCATATCTCCCAGGCGGATACGACATGAACTTTGTCCATTTTTAGTATCAGCATCCATCATAAACTCCATTTTTAGACCCTATATTCATGGGTGTCGATCGGTATTCTTGGTTGGGGGGATGATTGACACAAATATTCATGTGGATGGGGATCTTTCAACATTAACCCCACTAAAATCACAAGTAAGGACATTTGAGAGTGGTTGATATGCATGGCGTTCTCGGAAATTCCTTCATTGTTGTAGTGTAATGAAAATTCAATTTGTGTTACAAGTAAGCCTATTCTAAACTAATACGAAAGAAAAATATGACAAAAAATTGTGTGGACCATGTACATAGTTATCTGTTTATTGAGCATGATGTACAGTGCGTCCCAGAAAAAACGAAACCGAGATTTAGCGATCATTTATCATTACTTAATCATAAATAAAATAGACAAATGACCTACCAATTTAAAGCTTAGAATCTCTTCTTTCATCTGATATTACTTAGATTATTTCTCAATCACGCATGAGTGAGCAAAAACAATTTGAAAAAAGGATACCAAAAACGCATTTGGCGGGGGTATCTGGGTTTCAAAAAGAAAACCCCATTTTTGAAAAGTTTAATATCTCCTCTTTAATTCGATACCTAAATTACAGAAAATGGTCAAGAATTAACAAAGTTCTGGTCATTTGAAATAAGGCTTGAATTTCAATAATTTCATAAAATAAAGAGGTTCTCCAGGCTGACTTTCAAACTCACTCGACACTCTTGTTTTGTTGACGATCAGCCATGCATTAAATCTTTTGTTCACCATGCGAAAGCTTCTGTGGAAAACCGGTGAAAACACGTTTATCTCATGAAATTATGGAAATACAAGCCTTATTTCAAATGACCAGAACTTTTTATTTCTTGACCATTTGCTGTAATTTAGGCACCAAATTAAAGAGCAGATATTGAATTTTTCATAAATGTGGTTTTCTTTTTGAAACCCAGATACCCCCCGCCAAATGAGTTTTTGGTATCCTTTTTTCAAATTGTTTTTGCTCACTCATGCGTGAATGAGAAATAATCTAAGTAATATCAGATGAAAGAGGAGATTCTTAGCTTTAAATTGGTAGGTCGTTTGTCTATTTTATTTATGATTAATTAATGATAAATGATCGCTAAATCTCGGTTTCGTTTATTCTGGGACGCACTGTATACACACACACACACACACACACACATATATATATGTATATATATATATATATATATATATATACATACATATATTTGTATATATTTCACCTTCACCAACAATGCGAGCGCGAAGTGCGAGCTGAAATTTTTAAGAATGACATGAAAACAGGAAAAATGTACCTGTTTAGGTTTGTTTTTAGTAACTCACTAGAGAGCGAGCTGAAATTCCTTTATATTCTTACCTGAAAGCTTGACGTTCTAAGCTTTTTTGGTACCAATGATTAAGATGGGTATCTAGAAAACAATAGATGCGAGCGCAAAGCGCGAGCTGAAAATTTTGATATTTCGATCTGGGGGCGTTTCATCAATATTTTCGTCCGACAAGTTGTCAGATCTGACAACTTTCCTGGATTCTGATTGGTTGAGAAGCACTGTTACTATAGTAACTATCGGATAAAACCGGACTTGTCGGATAAAACGTTTGACAAGTCCTTTCATGAAACGCTCCCCTGGAAAAAAATAGTTTAATTGACGCTTTTACTAAAGAACAAGATACATTATATCCAACAAAAGATTATTGCAAATCGAAGCGGGAGTTCTTTTGAGGTTTAGAATTGAAAACGGGACATTCTATTCACCTGTTTAATGATGAAAAGTATGGGTTGTTGGTACAGAAATTATGCGAACGCGAAGCGTGAGCTGAAAACTTATATATTCCAATCTGAAAAGCAGACATTTTGAGCACGATTTTAAATGAAAATCGAGTTGGTATCTCAATCTCGCTTGCTGATTTCAGTGTAGCTAGTTGCACATGCGGAATTATGGGGGGGGGGGGGGCAAAACGATATCATTTTCCCCCCTGCCCCCCCCCCCCCCCGATCGACGCCTCTGTGTATACAACTTCTCTTAAATATAACCCGACTGGCAATATCTTTTTTCCTAATGCATGATATGATGATAAAATGCAGATTCGGACCAATTAAGACTAGCACAAATTACAAACTGTGTGGCTACTCGTGCGCCATCGGGCTTACCGTCATTCCATAGAGCTATTACTGTAATAGCTATATGGTCATTCCTTAGACGATTTATCTTGCCACCCTTTTACTCTGGTTTATTTTTCCACCCTTTTGAATTATTTGATTCATCAAAATTAATTTATTCACCACTGGCTGGTGGGATGAAACTCCTATCAACAAAAGTTGGTTTTCGTTAGGGTCCTTTTATGTCACGTGTTAAAAAATATATACATAAACATTTCATTCTTTTTCATTTGAATCTCCACCCATCTGTTTAATAGTCCTGAAAAGGAATGTTTTTATTTAATAACAATATACACAAATTGCGAGGGAAACAAACTGATTGATGGTATGCTATAATCATCATGATCAAACTTTATTTTTTCATCATCATCACTATAATTTTTCTACCCTAAATTATTGGGGGGGGGGGGGGATGATCATACAGGCCATCCCCCCACTTGAAATATTGGGGGGATATATCCCCCATCCCCCGTGATCGACACCCATGCCTATATTGGATTTGTTGGACCAACCAGACCACTGGTTGTCCTTGTTGCTTGTCCCCTCTGTACTACTTTACCCTTAAAACCATTGAATAGAGACGAATTTAAAGTTAGTTATTAAAGTACTAGATGAAATTGCGGATTCTTAGCCTACGGCAGCCATTTTTGGCGCCATCTTGGATTTTCCTGGTATCCTGGAGTGATTATATTCACTCTTACATTTATCAACGAATTTGTTTAACCCCTGTACCATGGCATACGAACCGAAATAGGAGTTTCTGGTGCATGATGAGTGAGTTGTATCCATTTCCAGTGAATTGCGGCCATCTTGGACACCATCTTGAAAATAACAATTTCCTGGATGCGGATTGCGATTCTTAGTATTTTATTCCGAGGTCAAATAGTACCAAAACCCGTTGAGATCCACTTATTTCATTTTTTTTCCGGGTGAGGGTATTTCTGGTCGTATATTGACCCTTCTACACCAGTATTACACGATTCAACATACCGAAGACAAATAATTACTCACCAACATTCAATCACAGTGAATTATTATTCATTGACCATACTTGACCGTGATCTCGAGACATAAAAATCGTGCAAGGAAATATAGCCTTTATATACAGTGCTTCCAAGATTGATTTTAAAGCATGTCACGAATGATTTTCGCAGAAACTCACGTGCGAATCTGAATCTACTCTAATTTCAGATATCAGTAAGAGAATCATAACAAAGTATGCAAAAGAAATGGTAATGATCTAATCGTCGAATGAGCACTGTCATCGCATCAGGAACCAATCTTGTTCAGCTTCTCTGCGCAACCAGGTTCTGACATCAAAATGTCAAACTTGTCTCGCTCATTAATGTGTAAAGTGTTTGTCCCATATTAGGTATCAAAATGGAGATGAATACCTGATCTGTATAATGATGTAAATGAAATATCATATCTCATTTTCGTTTGAAAAAATATGCATGAGAATCTCTGCTTCATTTTTTTCAGGGCATACTGGTACCCACTGCGCAATACCCAAATTTCAAGAACTAGAATCATAAACCATCAGAGCTGAGATGACACTTTAAAAACTTTAACCTTGTTTAGATTTCGATGTTGATTTACAAAACATTGTCTAAATTCATTATTCCTAAAAATATTCTTCGTTCTTGGTCATGTGATCAGAAACTGGTAAACCATCTCAAAATGAAGTGAGTTGACATTTTCAAGGTCTCCCTTGGAGTGCGTTCACTGTTCAGAGAAAATATGATTAGGTATAACCTTTTAAACGGACATTTTATGACGAAATGTGCCACTTGGCTTTTCACCTGGCAATGCCCTGGGCAGTGATGGTCATAGGCGGCGGAAGCGGGGGGGGGGGTTGGACGTATCCCCCCTCCCTAGATTTGAGGTGGGGGGACGGTCCTCCCCCAATTTTGTTTTGTTTTGTTTTGATAGCCTTTTTTTGGGGCTTGTCAATTTTTTCCAACGTCCCCCCCCGAAAGTTACGTGGACCCCCCCCCCTTGAAACGTGTGTTGTCCCCCTAAAATTGAGGTTGATGACCCTTTTTTTTTGCTTGTCTAAAATTTTGGGGGGCGCTTGTCCAATTTTTTACCAGTGTCCATCCAAAAATTTCAGGTGGACACCGCCTAAATTTTTTGGCTTCCGTCGCCAGTGGTGAGGGTTGCAGAAAGTGAAATTGTCCATCTTTTTTGCAAATAACATGGACACGTTTTATATGTAAAAGAGAATATAGTAGGTTCTCTTCCAGCAATAATAAATGCATTTGATGGCGGAATATTTCCGACGCTCACGGTCTCGCCGACGAACAAAATCATTTCTAAATTTATAAACCTAAGTTTATCGCTTAATAAACGCAGTCTATGAAAACTCTCACTTTTCAGAAAAAAGAAGGTTATAATAACTATTTTCTTTGTATATGACGTTATTATGTTTTGATAAACTGAGTTTACCAATCGAAAAATATTTTTTTCCCAATATGGGAAAAATGACTTGCCCTACCAACACGGACGCGTTTTCAAAAGTAAGACAACAACATTTTCCAGAGTCTCTCACCTTCCCACGGCAAAAACTTCGCAAAGTTAAAAAAGAAACATTGTGTATATGCACAGTGACAAATATAACAGTTGTTTTGCATCACTTCATTGTGCGAAAAGCAATAAAGGAACAGTGTAAGAATGAAAATACATATGCATTCACAGAACAGAAAAGAGCCCAGGACATGGTCACATTACTGACGCAAGCAGGGCAGATTAACATAATCTTACAGTTACATAGTTAAACTAACAAATCAGATGAAACGATCTAGGGAACATGGAACCATTTACTAAGAAGTTAATTTGAAATATCATGTCACTTACTTTCAGTGTTAAAGTTATGCGTGTCTCCTGTTATTATAGTCCACATCAGAAGTGAAAGACTCCGTACATGTCGTACCAGTATGCAGGTATCAAAGTCAAACATCCACTCCAATTGAAACAAACATTTTAGGTTGTCTTTATCAAAGTTTTCCTCAGCTCTTCATGTATCAGTACAAATAATGTTTTAAGAACATAATCTAACACAGAAGTAAAACCATTTAACTTTAAATAGTATTTATGATCACAAAATCAAGGCCAACGTGGTATTCCCCACTGATACAAACACGCCGTGATAAATATTTCCGAGCCATATATGGGTAAAAAAATTTTGAATCGTATTGCATATGCTAATTTGTACAGAAGATTCACTCAGCCGTCAGATTCAGAGTTGAAGTTTAGTCTACCTGTATACGAGCGTATACATGATTAACCATGATAGATTATAACATGAATCAGTCTTAGGACTGTACAGTGTGAGACGGTGTCATGTTCAAAGAGTGAAATTGAAAGATATTCGAAATGTCATTAGATGCTACCGTAAATTTATGGTAAATGAAATATTCTAAAGAGTGTAAAATATGCGTCGTTAGGATAAAGATGAGGAGATTGCATTCTTTGTCTGATATCAAAATTAAGTCATTAAAAGAGGCAGTTATTGTCATGATTATTTTTTAAAGCAAACATGAGAGTGAGTTTAAATACATTCCCTGTTTTTAGTCTGGATCGATGCGTCTCAAGAATCTTTTAAGTTTGATTTTTCCCCCATGTGATTTAATTTTGAGGGAGGCGGCAATCCGATGTCGAGATTTTTGCTTGCAATACATAAATCGTCAGGGGGGTGAGTGGTTGGTGAGCGACATAGAAAAAAATCCCAAAATCCAAATGAAAATCCATAATTCATTGTTCGATATGGACATGAAATGAAGTACTCCGAAGTACTAAGTCGGGGACCACGGAGATTAACCGTATTTAGATGAACGCTTAGACTAGCTGTAGTATTTATGATCGAATGTGTTCTGCTTATTGGTAAACAATCAACCAGAGGACCGACGGCTTAAGGTCCACTCCGAAGGACCTATCATTGCTTTCGGTAAATAAGTTAATAGGCATTCTTAATCATGATGATAATTACAGAAATACTATAAGTGTATATAAAAGAAAATGATTATTTAATCAAGCCAAATTTCGTACATTGATATTTGAAACGTTCAACTGAACTGGCATCTTGGATACCATCAGGTCGTTTATTCCAAACTACTGCTCCTGCATATTTAAATGATTGTTTGAATAGGAACATGGTGGGTTTGAGCAGAACTTCATTTAGGGAGTTTGCATTCCCTGTATCCATCTCGTGGCGATCAAAATGCATTTTAATATTATTTCATAAACAGGAGAGGCAATACCCCTTACAGAATTGTCTATAAGAAAAACCATGAAAAAACGATGTTCAAGAGTTTTCAAAAGATTTCATTCATTAATGGGTTGTCGCTCGCAATTGATAGTCCAAGATTTTACTATCTAGCTGTTCTTTTGGTTTTTTATCTACTTATGGGTGACTTGCCGGCCGCTGGATAGTTGCCCAAAGCAGTGATTACATAGTCTATACTGAATTATGCATTGATACATTACATGACATTAGAAAATAGATGTTTGAATTTAAAATTTAATCAACTTCTCTAAGGAATAGTCCTCACAGGGAGCACATTAACATATGTAAATGGATTCGTTGTTGTCCGGTGTATTAGTCCTTGACTTTGAAACAGAAAATCGTGAGTTCAAATCTAAGCCATGACGGAGTTTCCATCTGCAAGAAAATGATCAACAATGATCTGCACTCCACCTAGGTGAGGTCAATGGGTTCATGTCAGGAATCTATTCCTTTAAATGCGTGTGCGTTGTAAGCTGAAAAATTACGGCTGCTAATCTACGCACGGGGTAATAATACATGTATTCAACATGTTCAAGTCCTTTGCCTTTGCAAACGCATAGAGACGTTAGAATTCATAATGTGATATTTGCTTTACATTGTGTCCCACAAAAAAAATGAAACCGATATTTAGCGATTATTGATCATAATCTCATCACAAATAAAATAGAAAATGACCTACCACTGTAAAGCTTAGAATCTTCCCTTTTATCTGAATTAATATAATTATTTCTCATTCACGCATGAGCGACCAAAAACAATTTTGAGAGGGGATACCAAAAAGTCACTTGGCGGGCTGTATCTTAATTAAAAAAAAGAAATGAAAAATTCAATATCTGTTCATTAATATAAGAAATTTAAAAGTTATGGTTATTTGAAATAATGCTTGAATTTAAATAATTTAATAAAATGAAAAGGTTTTACAGGCTAGCGTTCAGACTAATACGATACTCCGTTTTGTTGACGATCATCCATCCATTAAATCTTTTGTTAACCGTGCGAAAACATGTTTATTTGATAAAACTATGGCATTACAAGCATTGTTTCGAGTGAACAATACTTTTGGGGGCATTTCTTGACCATTTTCAGTGATTAAGGTATCAAGTAAAATAGCAGATTTAACTTTTCAGGCATGTTTTTCTTTGGAAATTCAAATACCCCCCCACCAATTGAAATTTTGGTAGCACGTCTTCAAATTGTTTTTTCTCACTCATGAATGAATGAGGAATATTCTAAGTAATATCAGATGAAAGACAAGATTCTAAGCTGACCTTGGTAGGCCATGTCTATTTTATTTACGATTAAGTTATGATAAATCATCGCTAAATTTTTATCATGATTATTGTTCTCGCTCTCATCATCGGATTAACATTTGTATTGTTTTCTGAATTCAAAGCTATCACGAATGTTCAGAAATAAAAGCACGGTGTTAAGATTCAATACACACACACACATAAATATATACATATATATACATATATATATATATATATACATGTATATATATATATATATATATATATATATATATATATATATATATATATATATATATATATATATATATATATATATATATATATATATATATATATATATATATATATATATTATATATATATGCTTTGCATCCCCCCCCCCAAACAAAAAAAGAGACCTTAACTAAAATACAAAATTTTCATTTGCAGGAGCAAGTAACGATTATGAGTGAGATTTTCATGTTTTTTTCTGCCGTCTATTCTCAAAAACAGAATTCATATCTTCTTTCATATAAAACTTATGTGTAAAAATATAAATTACGCAAGGTCAAGAAAACGTTGCGTAAACAGCATGCTCGATTTCTACATATTCTACTGATCATTTAAAAACAAGCTTTTCGCTTTCCAACAAAGCAGCAGACAATGGACCAACGCTAAATTGCTTAATTGTCTTCGTGCTTGAGAAGGAAAGCTTTTTGTTATTGGCAGCTTGGGGATTAGCTCGAATGATAATAATTTTGATATGTATCTGAAACTTCTCTCAATCTTTTCATTTGTAGCAACATTTAACAGGGGTGACGGATTAATATTTGACGGGGATGGCGCATAAAAAAGGGGCGCATATATTTTTTTGCAAGAGGTGGGCCCTTTTGGCTCGTAAGGATATATATATAAATATATTTTTTTTGTTTGGGGGGGGGGTCCTTACAAAGTAGGTAACTAAATATTCAACATTCCACAGCCCCTGATTCATCGAACAGTTTCATACTCGTTATTACACGGTAGAAAGAATCCAGACACAACATTCAAGTCAACCGCAAGGTCACACTCACTTTGCATTCTCTGTTAGCCTGTTGTGAGTCATCTTTGGTGTGCAAACGTTGTTTTTCAACGATCCATTAAATTGGTAGAAATTGAGCATGTTTTATCGAACCTATTTCTCAACCATGCCTCATTAATGTTTTGCGCTTAAGGTCTCATGAGAAATAGACCCCTGTTACATCTGAAAAGTTTCCTACCCGAGACCCGACCGAGTCCACTTGCAACCTTGACTGGATTATTGGTGGATTAGCTTCACGAACGGAACGAGTCCGAAATGTGGTCTGTTTACATCACAGTGTTCATTCCATCCCCTATCGCCCTATCTGTACTGTTTCGAGCGGCATCCGATTGCTGACACCTTTAAAAGGCGCTCTTGATCTAGGCTCCGAATAATTCTCGCGCGCTAATTGAAGTTACCCGAGAATCTGAGAGACTGCTGATGATCCCAGCAGTCGTTGAAGATATGATCGACTTAAAAAGGATACGTTTAAAATGCTTCTTTTCACTCGAATCAAAGACATTATCAATGACAATTCACGTGTCGCATGCCCATTGGCGGCGGAAGCCAAACATTTTAGGAGGGAACAACCAAAATAAAAAATTTGACAAGCAAAAAAGAAAAAAAAAATGTTCTCAACCTAAAAATTTTAGGGGGGACGCGTAGGAAAATAAATTGACAAGCAAAAAAAAAAATAAAATAAAAAAAATAAAAAAAAAATAAAAGGTTATCAACTACAAATTTAGGGGGGACCGTCTCCCCCTCCTCAAATTTAGGGGGGACTCGTCCCCCCCCCCCCGCTTCCGCCGCCTATGCGCATGCCGCAAAAACATTCGAAGAACGACGGGGCTGGGGAGGGGATAGCGCGCGCAATGACGTAATTTGACAGCTGGTGAACGGACCGAGATAGGTTCGAAAGCTTGTGTGCGTTTACATCTACGAATCGGTGGACCGGGGCCGGCCCGATACCTACCCGAGACTACCTCTGGATGTGGTCTCGGGTAGGGTCGCTAAAAGGTGGCCCGAGGAAGGTTTGGGATGTTTACATCTGATTTCTTTCCGACCCGAGGTAGGGAATCTCTCAGATGTAACAGGGGTCATAAATAATCATGGAAAGATGAGTTATGAATTTGGTTTTCCTAGTATTTTGCAGCAAAAGCAAACGAAAAAAAACACTCAAAATTGTTTTTTGCTCGTGCAAATACAAATTTGAAAGCACTACTTTATATTGTCCTAGCTCGGTCACGTGTACATTACGAACGTTGAAATTTGCCTCACATGAAAGAAGAGAAGCATATTTTTTTCAATTTTTGTACATATGATGAAGCAAATTTATGATCAAAATACCAAATATTTACAATTAATTGCAGCTTTGATTTTCATAGGTCGCACTGTATATATAAATTATATATATATTGTAAATAAATGGATAAAGAGAACAATGGTAGGCGTAGCTTAAATCAAGGTTTCCAAGAGCTATCTACCCTTTGGCAAAGTTGGTGATGCCAAAAAATGTCTCTGCCGGGAATCGAACCCGGGCCCCCAGCTTTGAACGCCGGTGCCTTAACCACTAGACCACAGAGACGGGTTAGTGGCTAGGCCGAACCGACTTCGATTGACCGTCAGATAGATGGATTTTCGACACTATACCAATTATAATTTCCTTTGTCGGGTAAAGGTGGGTTTAGAACAATGACAAGCCGCCATGCTTCAGCTGGATCAAAGCTATTGATTCGATACAGTGTCGAAAATCCGTCTATCTGACGGTCAATCGAATTCGGTTCGGCCTAGCCACTAACCCGTCTCTGTGATCTGGTGGTTAAGGCACCGGCGTTCAAAGCTGGGGGCCCGGGTTCGATTTCCGGCAGAGACATTTTTTCGGCATCACCAATTTTTCCAAAGGGTAGATAGCTCTTGGGAACCTTGATTTAAGCTACGCCTACCATTGTTCTCTTTATCCATTTATTTACAATATATATATAATTTATATATACAGTGCGACCTATGAAAATCAAAGCTGCAATTAATTGTAAATATTTGGTATTTTGATCATAAATTTGCTTCATCATATGTACAAAAATTGAAAAAAATATGCTTCTCTTCTTTCATGTGAGGCAAATTTCAACGTTCGTAATGTACACGTGACCGAGCATGAAATAAATCACTTTACAATCTTGTAGATTATGTCCCAGGCAAAACCGTTTGCCAATTTTCGGCGCGATCACGCAGTCGACGGCCGAGATCTTAGGGGGCCTGGGAGGCCCCCCCCCGGCCATATGAACTCCCAAAATACCCCGGCCTAGATAGGGTTAATCCCATCTCATTTTCATTGGTCTTTCTTTTGCCATTTTGTGACTTTGGATTCTGAAACCAGTTGATTTAAGGGGCTACAGCCTCTGTTATTTTAATCATTATTGATATGTGCTTAGAATTACTCTAGCCCATGTCAAAATTTTGTTTATTTTGACTGAAGGAATTTTGTAAAATGCTCTTGTGAAGTTTCTTTTGGGACACAGTTTATTTCTCACCCCTTACATGTATAGCAATTTAAGATGTCAGTCTGGCAAGTAATGATGAAGAGCTCCCAACTGTAAAATGTTTGTTTAAGATATAAAAATAATTTTAAAAATATGGGCGAAAGTGTGGGGATAGTCAATCAGATTATTATAATTTTAACATTTTGATTTGTGATGTCAAATGTGAACAGCTATATATGTATCATGAAAAAAAAATATAAAATGAATTAAATGCCATTTTTTCACAAAATTGAAAGTGGGATTTGTTTTCCAAGGGTTTTATTTATATCAAAAACAGAAATACATACATATAAAAAAAAACAATAAAATACATAACAAATCGGTCTTGGTACCATATTTTTTTAATTCACAATTGTTAGGAATGCTATAAAGATTATTTTCACAAAAAATAGCATTCTACATGTAAGAGCTTTATTTAGTGAATCAGAGCAAAAAGTATGATTTTATGAATAAAGTAGCATAATTAATTTATATAAAATAAAAATATTCAGTGAAATTTACCAATGGAACTGCGTAGATTACATTACATCATTCTCTACCATCATGCAAATGGGGGGGGGGGGAGGGGGTCATTGTGCCCCCAATCCTCAATACTTCTCAAATAGCCTAGTCATTTCAGGGTCAAAAGGGTATACTGATTACCAAGGGTTAAGTCAATCGGTACTCCAGGATTGAAAAAAATATATATACTTAAACAGATACAGGAAAATTCACTGTGCAAAATGCTCAAAATTTCATCAAAATCAAATAACAATTATGAAGTCACTGAATATTAAATTTGAGCAATTCTTTTTTAAATTAGTTACAGTATATCCATATCATTCATTACATGTAAATGGGCTAATGATGTCACATCCCCACTCTCCTTTTTCTTATGTATATGGGTGTATAATGTTTCTCCTTTATAATTGAAATAAGTTCAACAATGAATGCAATTAATTATCAATCCAATTCTTTCAGTTCTTTTGAGCGAACCTGATTTCAAATAATTAAATACAAAGAACAGGTGGGGATCTGATATAATTTGCCTGTTGAATATTCATGAAGACATGACTACGTGTATAACTATTTCAACAGAATAATACAAGTCTGTGTGCCATAACTTTGTAGTTCCTTGTCCGAGTGTGATGAAATTTAAAGTCTTTGGTTTGTCTGATTTTTCTTTATCTGTTTTATATTATTTTCAGCTCTGAGCATCCAAACTTAACCTGAATAATATAAATGCTGGAAATGCCAAGGTCTTTGGCATACTTTCATCTTTTTCCTCTTGATGACTATCAAATGTAAAATACTGGTACAATTTGCGCATAGACCGTGAGTGTCATTGTGATTTTTTTTTTATTTATTTCAGGTGCGAGATGTCAACATCCTTATGATGGTAACGGACATCAACATCGATTCAAAACAGTGCACTGGGTGGCCTATAACCAGTGGCAAGCTACACGATGATGTCACTGTCAGCACAGACATAACTAAACTAGAAGGTAAACCAGTGAAGGTAACTGGAAAGGTAAAGAAAGCAGGGAATAGAATACGAACGGACAGCTTTGCTGCCACTGTAAAGAATTGTCAGGATAGCAATTTCAGGATGGAATTTCGCAAATCACAAGTTATGGCTGATTTACAGATGAATGTTAATAATGCATTGAAGGTATCATGTAGGAGCTACAAGAGAACTTTTGATTTAGGATTGGCGAATGTTGACACCGACATGGCATTTTTCAATTTGACCCCGAGCAATCGCTCTGCTGTATATAACTACAGAAAAGAAAACATTTCACTTCTGGATGACGTTCTGAATAAGCACTGGGACTTGAACCCTGGCCAAATTTCAAGGTTTGTCACATCGGTGAAAATATCGATCACCTCAAACCTTCATTTGCAGGGGGTAGTGAAGACAGCAGAATATCCTGGTCACCTACATGTTACAGACAACTACCGCAATGCAATATTGACACATCTGAAAAATACTTTGTAGTATAATTGAATGTGTAAAGCATAGTCCAGTCCTTCCTTGAAAAGATTCCATTTAATGTTGCAACTTTGCAACATAAAATTTATGGTTTTGGCATTGTTTATATCCACATTCTAATGTTTTAATAGGGCAAATCCACCCAAACAAAAAGTTGTTTTTAATATTCAACTCTTGCTGCACTCATGTTGTAATTTTGCACATTTTTACAATTGAAATCAACAATCGTAATTATTATTTTTATCTCTTAGTACTGGGAAATGTGATAAATAGCTACAGTTCTAGGGTAGCACCTATTCAATAATTATCAATATCGATGACACTTGGAACCCTATAAACAAACAAAAAATCATTAGTACAATTGTCAATATACTTCCCCCAAAATCAATTCAGTGTCCAAAGTGTTATTGAAAAATACCACTTGTACAATATGATGCCAATTTTCATAATACTCAGGTGAAACTCGTTTATTTTATCATCTTACACATGAGACTTTTCCTCATTTTAATACATGTATGGCATCTCTCTGGACATTTACCATTGCTTTAAGACAACCCAAGATCAAATCTGCAGAAATGAAAATATTTTAACCTTAAAGTTATACAATTAATACAAACATGAGTGTGTCTCTACACAGGCAATTTCATTTGTATATGGTCTTTGTTAAATGCATATGTATATTATAATAATTGTTCTGTAAAAGTAGGCAAAACTTTCCTTCTTGACGTTCCATTTTTTAATTTCATTCTGATCAGCATGCTTGTTACAGCTTTCCATACATACCTGAATCAATATTTTGCTGAGTTGGGCTTGACTCTGAACTGCTTTCATACGAAAATATTTAAAAGTCAGTTGATTGTCTGTCATCATATCATTGTAGATCCAGATCTAGTTCGTTTATGTAAACTCTGTGTAAGATCATGAAATCTAAGGTGTAAATGACATCTGTAAAGATAACTATTTACAGATCAGCACTTACAAGACTTCACATTTTTATTGCTTGGAGAAAACCAGACATTTGCTGGAATTCTGTACTTTGACAATTTCTCTGCAATTTTACAATTTCTACATGTATATAATTGGGCACTTGCTTTATGCATATACACTATGTATTTTTATGTGACCTCACGATAGAGTACATCTAATTCAAATTTAATTCAAACCTAGCCTGCATTCATTCAATGTAGTTATAGTTTCTGTCAGTGAAAAAATCACATATAATTACTCTGCTAAGAAAAATAACTGTGTAATGGGATATGGAATAATTTTGAATTGGGATTTTTTTTAGGTCATACATGTAGCATGTTCACTTTTTAAAGCTTTGAAGCACAATGTTAATAGCGCAATTTTTTTAAAGAGCTATCTTTGTACATTGAGATTAGTCATTCGGACCTACAGCTCAGATTTTAAACTCTGGAAGGACTGGGCTATTTCATGGGGGGGTGTTAAAGAAACCACTCCCCATTCTGATCTTTTCTACCATCTATGTTACTGCGCCAAGATTTGGCTCGCACATTAAAAGTGCGAGACTAGCGTTTTTATTGTCAACGCAATTGTATATACACTGTAGTCTTAATAATTATTTTATATTCCTGCCACTATGTAATCTTTTATATATGAATAGTGTGAAATGAGGTCTGTAACATACTTTAGAAATGCAATCCAATGTGGTAAACACAGTCATGGAAGATTAAAGGCATCATGTGGAATAGATGCTCTAATTGAAGTTTATCGCTATGGAGTGTACCCAATTGACCCTGCACCTTCAGACAGTGGTGAATGTCCACTTATTGAGAAACTCATACATGTGTGTGAAGTCCTTAAGAAACAGCAACCTGATTGTAAAATTCGTGAGGAATTATGGGATTGGCTGATATGCAATGTTCCCAGTTATAGCCCGAAAGGCAATTCTAATGTAGAGATTCTCCAAAGCTTTGAAATAATGGCAGACAAAAATGGCAAATTCTGTGCAATCATTGCTGGAAAAGGAACATGCCATACGTGCAATACAGTGTATCCTCTCTGTGGGCAACTAGATCCTGTTCATTTTTATGATAGTTCCATTAATGCCCAGTATAAAGGCAATATGGCTGGTGGTATCGAGTATATACTTCGTAGAGCAGTGAGTTTGAAATTAAAGGACTATGTGTGCCAAGCATGCTCTCTTGCTCTACACGTGCCACCAGTAGAAAATGTTGCTTGCACAATGCCAAATTTTCTCATAATTTCTGTTCCTTTGAATGGAAAGGCAAAAAATTTCCAAAGACCTGAACTGATTGTAAGAGAGGAAATGATAGTGAATAACACATTATACAGTGTGAGGGCAGCTGTACAAATGTCTCCAGGCCATTTCTTCACAATTGTGAAAGTAGACGATCACTACGCTGTTCTGGATGACTTGCTACCAAATGTATGTTTCTATGATACATTTGCATCCGCAGTAACGAAAGAGAAAATGGACCAAAAGTTTGCCAAGTTATCAGAATTACATGATGGTATCCATATCTTAGTATATGGGAAGGAACAAACTGCGGGTCATACATTGTCTGAGCAGAAAGAGGGATGTGCTCCTGTGGAAAATAGGCCACCAGCCAATTCTCTACTAAAAGGGGAAAATGGTGACATGGCAATGCCTCATCCTCCTAATGGAATAAGTGGTGACAGACCACCAGCTCATCCTCCTTCGAAAGAGAAAAATGGTGACAGACCAACAGCTCATCCTCCAAAAGGAAAAAGTGGTGAAAGACCGCTACCTCATCCTCCTTCTAAAGGGAAAAGTGGTGACAGAGCGCCGGCTCATCCTCCTTCAAAAGAGAAAAATTGTGACAGACCACCAGCTCATCCTCCAAAAGGAAAAAGTGGTGAAAGACCGCCACCTCATCCTCCTTCTAAAGGGAAAAGTGGTGACAGAGCGCCGGCTCATCCTCCTTCAAAAGAGAAAAATTGTGATAGGGCACCAGCTCATCCTCCAAAAGGAAAAAGTGGTGAAAGACCGCCACCTCATCCTCCTTCTAAAGGGAAAAGTGGTGAAAGACCGCCACCTCATCCTCCTTCTAAAGGGAAAAGTGGTGACAGAGCGCCGGCTCATCCTCCTTCAAAAGAGAAAAATTGTGACAGACCACCAGCTCATCCTCCAAAAGGAAAAAGTGGTGAAAGACCGCCACCTCATCCTCCTTCTAAAGGGAAAAGTGGTGACAGAGCGCCGGCTCATCCTCCTTCAAAAGAGAAAAATGGTGACAGACCACCAGCTCATCCTCCAAAAGGAAAAAGTGATGAAAGACCACCACCTCATCCTCCTTCTAAAGGGAAAAGTGGTGAAAGACCGCCACCTCATCCTCCTTCTAAAGGGAAAAGTGGTGACAGAGCGCCGGCTCATCCTCCTTCAAAAGAGAAAAATGGTGACAGACCACCAGCTCATCCTCCAAAAGGAAAAAGTGAAAGACCGCCACCTCATCCTCCATATAAAGGGAAAAGTGAAGACAGAGCGCCGGCTCATCCTCCTTCAAAAGAGAAAAATTGTGATAGGGCACCAGCTCATCCACAATCAAAAGGGAAAAGAGGGAATAGGGTGCCGGCAACTCCTTTATCAAAAGGAGAAAATGCTGACAAGCCTCTGGCTCATCCTCCATCAAGTGAGAAATATGGTGGCAGGGCACCGGCTCATCCTCCTTCAAAAGGGAGAAATGGTGACAGGGCACCGGCTCATTCTCTATCAAAAGGTGAAGATGGGATGCAGTCATCAGCTCATCATTTGTCTGAGGATACGGTTGAAGAGCAGCAGCCAGTTAATCCTCCATTAACAGAGAATAATGGAGACAGACCGGCAGCTCATCCTCGGTCAAATGAAAAAGATGAAGAAAGGGGGGCAGCTCATCCTCTGTCAAATGAAAAAGATGAAGAGAAGTCAGCAGCTCATCCTCGGTCAAATAAAAAAGATGAAGTAAGGCCGGCAGCTCATCCTCTGTCAAATGAAAAAGACAAAGAAAGGCCAACAGCTCTTCCTCTGTCAAATGAAAAAGATGAAGTAAGGCCGGCAGCTCATCCTCTGTCAAATGAAAAAGATGAAGGAAGGCCGGCAGCTCATCCTCTGTCAAATGAAAAAGATGAAGGGAAGTCAGCATCTCGTCCTTGGTCAAATGAAAAAGATGAAGGAAGGCCGGCAGCTCATCCTCGGTCAAATGAAAAAGACGAAGAAAGGCCAGCAGCTCATCCTCTGTCAAATGAAAAAGATGAAGAAAGGCCGGCAGCTCATCCTCTGTCAAATGAAAAAGATGAAGGGAAGTCAGCATCTCGTCCTCTGTCAAATGAAAAAGACCAAGAAAGGCCGGCAGCTAATCCTCAGTCAAATGAAAAAGATGAAGGGAAGTCAGCATCTCGTCCTCTGTCAAATGAAAAAGACGAAGAAAGGCCGGCAGCTCATCCTCTGTCAAATGAAAAAGATGAAGGGAAGTCAGCATCTCATCCTTGGTCAAATGAAAAAGACAAAGAAAGGCCAACAACTCGTCCGCGTTCAAATGAAAAAGACAGGACGGGTGCTCATCCTCTGTCAAATGAAAAAGACGAAGAAAGGCCTGCAGTTCATCGTTTTTCTGAGAGTAAATTTACCGGACAGTCATTAAATCAAAGCTCATTTGAAAATGAGAATGAAACAATCCATTCTCCTAGTATACAGAGTGGATCAACTCCATTTCTTACTAATGATTTGTTTCAGCCAGAATGTGAGTTTGGAAAGCCTATTGCGTATTCATCCCCCTTAAAAAGATCAAATTCAACTAATTCTTTTCATCATAAGGGAATGGATGAAGAAGATTCCAGCTTTTACAATGAACCATTCAATTCCCCAAAGCGACAAAGATTTGGTCCAGCAAACATAAAGCATGATTTATTAGTAGAAACTGATGATATGAATGAACCTATAAGGAAGGAAAATGTGTGTGAAGTGAATGCCGAGCAAAATATTGGATCATGTGGGAATCTTGTGCAAATTGAAATATTGCAAAAAGAAGTAAGTTCTGTGAAATTTGTGAGTATTCATGGAAAGGACATAGCATACACAAAATACCATGGACGTATTTATTTTTCATGTGAAATACTTGGCACAAATGCAGTAAGTACGCACTCAGGTTATAGAAAGATTGATGAACTTTTGGGGCGATTTCCAAGCAGAAAGAGTGCAGATTTCTTACTAAATGTCAAAAAGCACAGGAAATGGATCCTAAAACAGACACTCCTCCTTGTACTGAATCACTATTCAAAATACTTGCAGGCCCGTAAAAATACAACATTGAGAATTATTTCAAATTTGAGGTTTGAACAAAGCACCTGTGAAGATGACCATCCCTATAGTATGATGTTCTTGGGGAATAAACATGTTGCTGTTTTTGCCAAAGGAGGAGAAGTTTTCATTCACCTTTCTGATTTTTTAGACCGTATAAACGCAAAAGGACATATCCAAACGAATGGATGGAAGTTCATTGACAAATGCCTTGAGAGGAATGGTGTACATGTGCAGTCATCATTTTGTCAGGCCCCTTCCACGTCTGGTAAAACAAAGCGAGAATACATTTCTATGAAAGCTTTACTAGTTCTTCTCAGTCATTCAAAAGCAGGGAATAGGTTAGAGAGAGCATCCTGCCTGAAGGAGATTCATATGGAAGTTGAGAGACTTGCTGCTCAGGCACTTGCAAAGTATCCCAAATGTACTAATGCATCGGATGAAAAAATTCAAACAGATGAAAGCATGTCTCGTGGCTATATGGATTTTTCCAAACAGTCTTTGATACCAGAGGAGTTGATATATATCTCAGAGAATTTCAGTGGAACTCGACTCATGAATGAATTAAGGAAGATCTTACCAGGGGTTTTGCCATCCATCAGGGATGAACAGACTGTCAAGAGAAAAATGATGAAGCAATTTAATGCTGTTCTACTTCCTAGGCGTACATCTACAGGATGGGTTATAGATCCAGATCGATTACTTGATGTTCTTACCTTCAAGTACCCATTTCTTACTGGCAAATTGCATGTGAAATTTTGGGGTGATGGTAGGGAATTTGGTGGCCGTCACAGCACAGCCATAACACTCTCTATCGTGAACAATGAGATGTACTTGAGGAACATATCATTTCATAACCCATATGCTATTTATCCAATAGCCCTCTTCTACGAAGGTGATTCCAGAGATAATCTGGAAATGAATCTTGTTGGTTCTGGAGGCAACATTTTCAAACAGCTTTTTGAAAGGCGAAAGAGGCATCGGCGGATCCAGGGGGGGTGCGCAGGGTGCGCGCGCCCCCCCCTAATATTTGAGCGGCGCCGAAGGCGCCGCTCAAAATAAAGAAAATTAAAAAAAAGTAAAAGAAAGAAAAGGCGCCGCTTGAAAAATTAAAAATAAAGGAAAGAAAGGGAAAAGGCGCTGCTTAAAAAAAATTATACACTGATATAACATTAGCAACAGTAAAGAAAAGACTATCCCCAGCAAAGCGTATAATCATATCATCTTCCTTATTTTTTCTTTTAACTACCCTTTTCCCAACAACTTCGCCGGTAGCAGTGCGCTGCCTGCATATAACTGGCGCCAATCAAGAATAATCAGCGCCACCTTAATCTAAATCGGCGCCGGACAAGAATAATCAGCGCTATTTAGTTATAAATCGGCGCCAGTCAAGAAAAATCGGCACTGCCAGAGTCTTAACCGGCGCCGATCAAGGATAATTAGCGCCACCTAAATCTAAATCGACGCTGGACAAGAACAATCGGCGTCATCTGGTTATAAATCGGCGCCGGTAAAGAAAAATCGGCGCTGCCTGAGTTCTTAACCGGCGCCGATCAAGGATAATCAGCGCCACCTATATCTAAATCGGGGCTGGTCAAGAATAATCAGCACCACCTGGTTCTAGATCGGCGCCAGTCGATTATGGATTGCCGCTGCCTGAATCTTACGTAACGTCGGTAAAAATAATCAGTACTACTTGTTTAAATCGGCGCCGGTCAAGACAAATCGGCGCTGCCTTTGTCTTAACCGGCGCCACCTAAATTTAAATCGGCGCCGGTCAAGAATGATCAGCGTCCCCTGATTTCAATAAATAAGCGCCGGTAGAATAATGAAGAAGGGCCTATTGCTAACCAAATCTAGATCGGCGCCGCGGTCAAGAATGATCGTTTTGCCCTCCCCCAATAATTCCGCATGTGCAAAAACAATAAGATGGTAATGTTACACAGAAATCAGCAAACGAGATTGAGCTACACAACTCGTTCTTTATTAAAAATCGTGCTCAAATTATCAGATTGGAACATAAAATTTTTCAGCTCGCGCTTCGCGCTCGCATCATTTCTGTAGCAAAACCCCATACTTTTCATGATTAAATAGGTGAATAGAATGTCCCGTTTTTAGTTCTGAACCTCAAAAGAACTCCCGCTTCGATTTGCAATAATCTTTTGTTGGATATAATCTTGTTCTTTATTAAAACGTACATTAAACTGTAATGTTTTCAGATCAGAATATCAAAATTTTAAGCTCGCGCTTCGCGCTCGCATTTTTTTTTTAGATACCCAACTTAATCATTGCTGGTACCAAGAATGCTTAGAATATCAAGCTTTCTGGTCAGAATATAAGTAAATTTCAGCTCGCCTCGGCACTCGCATTATCTGTGTAGTGAGATATGTATCCTCCTCATGAGTTACTACAAACAGTCCTAAACAGGCACCTTTTTCCTGTTTTCAGGTCAGTATACTTTAAAAATTTCAGCTCGCGCTTCGCGCTCGCATTAATTTGTCGGTGAAATATGTGTCTCTATCTCATGAGTCATGTATATCTATATGATATGAGTCATATATATATATATATATATATATGCATGTGTGTGTGTGTGTGCGTGTTTTGACAGGGTCAGGCATTACCCCTTTTTCTTTTTCAACATTTTCTTTTTGGCGCCGGTGAAGTGCAAAAATATGTGCGCCGCTCGGCAGTGCGCCCCCCTTTCGCCAAAAGCTGGATCCGCCTATGAGAGGGATACATTCTATTTGTCAGGAGATGAGATGTTTCTCATAAAGATGCTGGATGCATCAGGTCAGCTCAGTCCAACATCTGAAATGGGTTGGAATTTGTATCATACTTCTAGCAAAGAGCAAAAGAAATGCACTGCAGACAATGGTCACCGCACTGATTTAGAAGTGAAGGTTGACAGACAACATCCAGATTCACTTGTTCCATCTATTCCAACTAAGCAGATTGTCTTTGATATATTGCATGGATTCACAAGAATTATGGAAAAGTTGTTGAAACTGGAAGTAGAGAAAATCTTGTCTGAAGGAAATAAGCATGAGCAAATCAGTACCTCAAATTCTAGTATGACACTGATCAGTAACCTTGTAAACAATATCAACAAACGAGGTATTAGACAAGGAAATTTTGATATCAAATTTGACAAGACTGGAAAACCTGAGCCCATAACTCTTAATAAGGACCATGCCCTTGGTATTATTAGTCCTCCTCCTGCAGGAAGAGAGCAAGAGTACCCTCATGTGCTGTTCAATGTAGTCTCCACTGCTCCCTTACCTGATGAATCACAGGCTGCTGTAGGAGAATTTTTCAATCACAAGCCTATAAATCAATTTGATATTGTTGAGAAGATTTGGCACAGTTTACATGAGATGTATGCAATATTAAGAACTGAACCAAAGCCAGTCCTTGTCAAGGGAAAGCCAGATGGATCTTTAATTGCTGCAGACTACACATGGGGATATAGTCAAGCCACAAAAGATCAATACAGACATCATGCCGAGTGTTTTTACAAGTTGTTCTGTTTACGTTACACCTGGGAAAATCTGACGCCATACATGATTAAGTTTGTAGACATAGCCAGATATTTCATGGATAATCTCAAACTACCAGTATGTCGTTTCCAGTCAGAAGGCGCAGAACACTTGAACTACAGCCATTCTTCCTACTTTTTCAACCACACAACCCGTCATGGTGGGAAACAGTCCAAGGACCCTCAGCACACCTTGTTTGCAACAATGTTCAGGAAGTTATCATATGAAATCAGTATTTCTGAATGTGGGGAAGACTTTGCTAATTTTGTTACAAAGCATGTATCAGCTTGTAAAATTCAGGCCGCATTCAGGGGATACTATACAAGGAAAATTATGCAGGAAAGAAGATGGAAAAGTGATCCTTCTAATGATGAAGATATCAGGCACAATTCTGATGTCCTAAATGAGATCTATTCGATCCAGAGCTTCACTTGTGCTTTGGAGGATTCACCAAAAGATCTTTTCAGTGCCTTCGCATTTCTTTTTGTTGGTAATGTGCCTATGTGCGAACAAAGTAAGAAGAAATGGAATCAAGAATCGTTACAGGCAAAAGTTGAAAGTCTTGGTGGACATGTATATAAAGGCTTACCAGGAAGTTTAAAGGGGAGGTCAACAAAAGTATATCATGTACTAATCAACAAGTCAATTCTTAGTACAGGGAAGATTCCTGACATCTTGAGAAAGGCCTACCAGAGGAGATATATTATCCTTCTGTTTGAATTTGTGTTAGAATGTATTTGGCACAACAGAATCTGTCCTCAGACAGATTTTGTGGTTGATTTAAAGAAATATCTGAACACTGTTACGCAAGAACCAACATTGGGAGCACAACATTTTAATAAAGTGCCCAGAATGATCAGTGTCCTAAAGGTACAGAAGAAAAAAAAGGATTTGCCTGATCATCCTCGGAAGGTATTGGTAGAATCAAATGCAGCTGTTTTGTATGCTAATATCAAGAGGAAAGAGATTATTCAGGGAAGGAAAATTCCTTTTAATGAACAGGGAAAGATTTTTGGTAGATTTTGTAAGGAATACAAAAATCTTTCTTCAGAACAAAAAGATCTGTACAAGGATATGTGGGAGCAAAAGAAGCAGAAAGTTGCTTCTGTTGAAAAGAAGAAGAAAGATCTGTTCAATTACAACAGACCAGATGACAGTCTCTACAAAAAATGCACATATCTGAGAATATGATCGATATTTATATTTGACCAGGGACTACATAATGTATGGAGATGAGTTCTACTTCTTGCTGATATACTGAGTGTATCAAGCTTCTATGCACCTCTTTGGTACGATGTACATGTAGCTCTGCTCTATTGAGATTTGTTTTTTATTGGCCATTCATATGTTTTTGGTTTTCTTGAATGATTTTAAATGCAAGAAAATTGTGTCAATCGATCTCTACAGAATAAATACATGAAAATGATATCATAGAAAGGTACATGTACAAGAATTGTGAAATGCTCATGTAGCTTCACTAGCTTCATATTTCCCATGTATCTTTGTTTCATGTTTATACTGTAATACAGATTGTAAAATGTGCATACCAAATGCATGTAAGTAAGATTACAAATTTGGAGTCCATTTATAACATGTTTTTTTCTTTGTTGATTTCTTGTAACAACTGAAATTGTAAATATATTTCTTATATTGTAAAAGAGGTATTTATTACATTACTTTGACTTAATTTGTCTGAAATTATCAGACATCTTGCATGTTATTTATCATTCCTTTGAGAATTATACAGTCAAGATATCCTCTTATATGTATTTCATTCCACGTGATTATGTCAACATAATTTGCTAAATATTGCTGTACAGGTACCTGAATATTATATACCGCAAAATAGCTGCACAGTTCCCCTACAGAAATTGTAGTGCTGCATTGCGCGAGCATGCGACTAGCAGGGCGCTCGCTTAATGAGCAACTGTATGCTAGCGAACAGTTCCTGCTCGCTTAAAGATCGCTTAACTATTACTCTTCACGCAAATTACATGAAGCTAGCTGCATGCTAGTTACTAGCATGCCGCAAGCTTGAAAATTTTTGTGAGGGTTATTTGACTTGAAATATTGATACGAGCACACCCACCATAATTTATCAGCCTTCGTGTTAAGGCAATAATGTGCAGTTTTGGCTCTAGCTCTTGCCCCATTTTGTTCAGCAGCTGATACAGTATGTGTGTGTAGCATTTTCCTGTATGTAATATCTGGCATAAATCAAGTTCAGTAGCTTTTTCCCTCTCTCAAAATACTAAGGCAAAGGGTTCATGTAAGATGTTATGTACCTACATGTATCTCAATATTTTTGAGGGTTTGCAAATTTGAGCTACTCCTAAATAAACTTGCCAGCATGGAACATTGTAAAGATCATTTACAAGCTGACAAGACAAGAAATTCAAATTTCAAACTACCAGTACGTACTGTATGTACAATATGGATGAACTGTTGGTACATGTAGGATATCAACATTGACTCTGGGTTTGAAAGGTGTTTTTTTCCTTACATCATTATGTAATGTTGATTTTAAAATGATAGCGAAAAGATGTACTTTTCCCTATTTCCAATATGATGCACATGATACAAATGTAAAAACAAAAATACATGTACATGTATGTGTATTTGTAAGAACATGTGTATTTGTAAGATGCCAAATTTGCCATAGAGATCATTTTACTTGCCACAATATTTGAAGTCTTGATATGTAACTTAAACTCAGCTTTTGGTTTTTTCTTTATTGTGAACTTAGTACTAATTCTGCACTCCAAGCTGATTTATATTGGAAATAACATTTGCCATTTGATAGATGAGATGATTTGCAAGCTTTATTTGTAAAGGCTCTGTCCCATTGCATTTACCACGGACTTATCACAAATCCATGCACTTAATACGAACGCAAAGAGGACAAAAAACGTAAAATGAATTACCATCCATTGGAAAATGCTATACATCCGTTGTGTAGGCTACTCATTGCATACATGTTTCATACACGTATGTCTGTTCTTTTCTGTTCTCACAAATTTTCGCCAATTTTGTTCATTTCTGGAGCGGATGTAAACGGATGGAGCCCCTCTAAAAATTTGCTTGTCTGCATGTCCTCTATGCATACGCTTCTTGTGCATTGGCCAGTGGGACAGGGCCTTAATTTCTTTCTTAATGTACAATTTTGTGCCTTTTGTCTAGTAAGTGTTAAAAAGAAATTTGTAAGTATATGATTAATTATTTATTTTTTTGCAACCTGTTTCTATGTATATTGCAGTGTATTAAGGTTTATATGTACATGTATTTATGAGATAATTGCAGGTTAAAGAATCGGTTTAAAATTGCTGGTTTATGAACAGAATGATACATTAAGGGGGAATCCAACCCAAATAGAAACTTGTTTTTAGAGGAAAAGGAACATCAGACAAGTTGATAGGTGAAAGTTTGAACAATATTTAACAAGCAATGAGTTGTGAATTTTTAAAAGTGATGTATTGTTTATCACTTTATCCATTGAGACTTCAATGTGGCCGCATATGTGATATCATAGTGATTTAAGGCAAGGATGACCCTTCCATGTACTCCAGTACATAAAATAGCTAAATGTCCTTTTTTTCAAAAGTTTAATTTCAACTAATATTTTTCTCTCATGGGGACATAAAATAATATACTACCTGGGTTATATTTAGATTATTGCCCCACGAGAATCATGAGAATGGGTACTTTTTAAGAAAACCGCAAATCCATGATAATTACATTTTGAAGTATACATGTACCGGTAGCCTTTGGGAAAGTTGTCTTTGCCATTTGTCATAATTTACTTAGGGAAGAGAGCAAAAATATTATAGCGTGAAGCCTGCAGGGGGCATGGGGGGAACGCTAGAGGCATGGGGTAATCCAAATTAATCCCCCATGCCGGATGCAGCCAGCATGATTGGTCGTTGCCAAGTAATTGCCCCATTCAGCGCGCAGGCGGCATGGGGTCAAAGCAAGGCGAAATTCAGTTTAATCCCCCATGCCGGATGCAGCCTGCATGGGTCTTACGACAACCTCATTCAGCACGCAGGCGGCATGGGGTAAGATCGCGGTGCATTTTCAAATTAATCCCCTATGCCGGACGCAGCCAGCATGGACGCTAACTACTAGGTAATTACCAGTTCAGCACGCAGTCGGCATGGTGTGAAATTAAAAATACATTCAATGCTAGTCATTTCACGTCCGTGACACGCCCTTCAGCTCCATGCACGCCCGTTCCCTGGCAACTGCGCTGCCAGCAGATCACGGCTTGCGCCGCATGCTTCGAAATAACTAAAAATGAATAAATAATGTTATGTCGCCTTCATTAGCCTAAATCAAAAAGTGGATAGGTCTGGGGGTTCTTGTTCGCTCTATAAACTAAATAAATCATGGATGGAATGGATACATTCAGACATGTCGAAACGCATATCAAAATACATTCTTAACCTAATGAAAATGAATGAATGCAACCTTGAGTAAATATGTCGCTCTAAAAGACATTTCTTCCCCGGTTACTTCCACAAAGAGATGCATGATATTTCGGGTCTTCTTTAAGTAGAAAGAGAGAAAGATGAAGTGACTCCGTTTTTCCCCATTTTTGTCATAATGGCGTACGTTTAGTACTCAATTATTTCCGATTTGAAATCAGATGATGCAAAAGTAACCACTGATCAAATGTCATGGTCACAAAGGTTCATAAAAACTAAAGACGTTTGAGAGAAACAAAATGATTTTCAGTTATGGAAAGGCCGAAGAATTCTCGGGATTTTTGCACTGATTTTTTTTTCGTCCAACGTCGCCATCTAACAATACTTTTTTGTAGTCGAAAGATGGTCTTTAGTGCAATTCACGGCACCCACTTATACAATTCGTAAGACTTTAGTAAACATTTTCATTGTTTTGGGGGTTGTTAGACGCTGTTATCATGGTTGTGTCCTGTCGAAAATTTTGGAACTTCTAAAAAAATCAATACTTCAAAGCGGCAGTACTGCCAATAATGGACACTCCGAGTCCTTTACCAAAACTTAAAAACGCAAAACACCAACGCTCGTTTGTAAGAGGACTTAGATACTGTGATGATGACCTCATCGCTTTTTAATACAAGCAACATGTTCCAAAAGTTTCAGTGGGTCATATGAACGTTGTCGGGGGGGGGGGGCGTAAAGTACATTGCGGTCTATGCAATTACCATTGAGTCCCCCTCCCCCCGCACGCTTCGCCAGCAGTTGCCAAGCAATTACCTCCGTCTATATTGAATCAGACTTTAAATCTTATGACGTTTTATTGTTGTTTTTTATGGAAGGAAGTCGTAGAATAACTCTCTTAAGGAGGGGGGGGGGTATGCTTGTCAGTATTTAAAATGTTTAAGCGCTCCCTATAGGGGTTCTAAATTGCCCTAAGCAGCCAATTCAAAACCCTTTAATATTCTTAATAAAAGGTTCTCGAGTCCTAAAAAAACTAAATTTCTGAGCTTTTTCTTGAGGGTTCCAAATAAGAAAGAAATGGGTTCCAATTTGAACTTAATTTCGGATACTTTGCATGTCTTACGACCCCTTTCATTCCCAAAGAAAAAGAAAGAAACGCTCTTAAATACACTTCCATTAACTTTTTTACTTCTGAACAAATTGTTCTTAACTACTCATTGATCGGTGAGTAGCGCCCCAAACATGCTGAACGAAGTGGAAATCACAAATTTCTCTTTCCAGTGTTGAATAGCTGTTACAGCTTGTTTCGATTATATTCATTTCACTTTCATAATCCGGCCGGCCCGTGCCCCCCCCCCTTACCACTTTGAGAAACAAAATATTTTTTTGAGAAACAAAATATTTTTAATGAAAAAAATGAATAGAATATAGAATAGAAAATAAAATATTTTTTATTTCATATATAGGCCTATAAACAAGAAATAGTGAGTGTATTACGTCATCAGTCTCTGCATTTATACACCAACCAGGATGTGCATATCACTGTTTTGAGAAATTAAGTGAATTTGTCAAAATTTCTTATTTCGCATCCGATTTCGATGAACATTTCAATGTTAGGCTTGTTGGATTTTGCTCTTTTTATTCAAATCAACGTTTTGTTGGGTTTGTCGTGTCTTCATGTTGCCGCTTTTATTGAATAGAATGCGAGCGACTTCTTGTCCTTAATTGACCACTGGTTTATCTCTAACACAATAGACTGTCTTTTCACTGTTGAATAAATCACGCTCCGCGTCGTTTAAGCAAGGGTTATCACTTTTGTTTCGGTTATTCACCGCCCCACCTCCTGTCAATAGATAGGTCTATATTATTGCTCTCAGAGTTTCCTGTAGGAAATATTAACATCGAGGGAAAGGGGTTAGAAGAAGACGATTGCATTATTTGTCTTATTGGGCCAAGTATACCCTCTTAAAATATAATATTATTTGAATAGACCAGTTTTACAAATATTTTCTTCCTGCTAGCTTATTATAGCCTATATGATTTTAGAAATCCTCTTTAAAAACATTTTTCTCAACTAAAATTACCAACACGGGAACAAAATAATTAAAATATATGTTTGCCTACATGCCTTTTTAAAGCACACCCCCGATGAAATGCCGTATATATTGGGGTGGTGTTTCTTAATCGTTGATATGCAAACGGGGGGGGGGGTAAATCCCAGGGGTAGTCCCCACGAGGAGGACGGGAGTGGCATGTACAGTCACCAAATCTATTTTCCTGTGGATCAAAGCTTGCAAAATATATAAATATTTTGTTGAAAGAGAAATATTAAGTAGTCACTCATATCTGAATTCAAATGTTGTTTAGGTTCTGGGAACCTCTTATTGTTTTATTAGTAGGAATATAAACCGATGGCGTACCTACAAAGATCATATCGATTACTGTGATTGTTTTGCGTAAATTTACTTAAAGAAAATCGCTGCAAAGAAAATAAGTGATTTTACTTAAACCTGAAAAAAGTTACAGACTGAATACTTGGGAAAATTAAGGAAGTCGTTATAACATAAATCAATTCAGTAAATACCAAGGCATTTTTTAATGTACCAATGATATAGCATTCCATCTCTTTAATACGACATCGGGTGATATCATTTCCTAGCTTCAACGTGTTTAAGACCGTCCATTTTCTTTCATATGTAGTTGGTTTGCATTTTTAAAACCTCTACGAAATCACATAAATAAAATGTTGGTAGAGAGAGAGAGAGAGGGGGAAGGGCCACCGATCTCTCCCCTAACTGGATATGCTGGGAGGGTCCTTTGTTTGAAGCCCGCGAGTTCTATTGTCCGCCATACCAGTTCCCCCAAAAGGAACGCGATCGCTCCATTAGCATGTGCATTGTGAGCGATACGCTAGCTGTCTGCACACTGAAGCACTCATTGCTTTTTATACAAAACTTCATATATTTAAGGTGCCAGAATTCGCAATTTTCTTGAAACCATGGTACTTTCCCAGTATACAATTCGGAAACATAATTTTGAAGGGGTTGGTGTTTTTCTCACCTACGGAAGAATGGATGAAATCATTGACTTGTCTAGGGGTATTTTGGAGGTTTTCCAAATAACCATCTTAGGATCGATATGGCGAGGACTTTCTAGGTTATGAAGGCTTATAACACTGGGCTTGAACCCCCCCCCCCTTTAATTTAAGTCTACCCCACCCCACCCCCAAAAAAAATCAAACAAGTGTAACACCGAAAAATTCATCGTTTTAAAACGTTGAAAATATAACTTTCATATTTTATTTCTGATTTTGATTAAATTTTTAGCATTATTGTGTGTTTTTCTCTCTATTCAAATAATCATTTTCATGAGGTGGACTCGCCCTTTAAAGAACACGTCCACCCAACAAAAACTTGATTTGAATAAAAAGAAAAAAATTCAACAAGCATAACCCTGAAAATTTCATCAAAATCGGATGTAATATGAAAGTTATGGCAGTTTAAATTTTCTCTTCATTTCACAAAACAGTTCTATGCACATCTCGGTTGGTATTCCATTATTTTAACATTTTGTGCTTCCGCGGCAAGGAGGTCCTAAACGTCAAATTCGTAAAAATTGAAATATTGTATAATTCAAACTATAAAACACAAAAGAAATTGTGACTAAAATCATTGACTCTTTCATTTGGATGTAACTGGCTCGTTCATATCACTATTTTTTTTAATAAGCGAAACTTTGAAATGTCATAACTTTTTCTTTTACATCAGATTTTAATGAAATTTTCAGCATTGTGCTTGTCTGATTTTTCTCTATTGATTCAAATCAACATTTTTCTGAGGTGGACTTGACCTTCTATCTCTCTCTTTCCTTCTGTCACATCGATCGACCCTCTTCAATTATCCTCTACCCAGTTTGTTCATATACACTGTAGGCAGCGGAAGCGGGGGGGGGGGGGGGGGGTCCTGTACCCCTAAATTTTAGGTGGGGACAGACCCCCCAAAATTTATGTTGACAACTTTTTTTTGTTCTTTTTGCTTGTCAATTTTTTTCCTGCATCCCCCCTAAATTCAGGTGGACCCCCCTAAAATCGTTGTAGTCCGCCCTGAAATTCTGGTTGATAACCCTTTTTTATGCTTGTCAGATTATTTCTTTTGTTTTGCATCCCTTCCTAAATTTTGGGTTGATAACCTTTTTTTGCTTGTCAGATTATTTTTATTGCGTCACCCCCTAAATTTCTGGTTGATAACCCCCCCCCCCCTTTTTTTTCGCTCCACCGAGACATTTTTTCTTTGAAGACATTCGGCATCTCAAAATAAGTTCTGTGAAATTTCTGAAGTCTGTAAATCCGTCTCTGTAGCTTAATGTCTTAAAAGTTCTTGGAAAAAATAATTCGATCTATTGTTGACAGAGAAATATCACAAATTCACATGCCACAAGTTACATAAGCCCCCTAAAGTCCTAGTCCTATACCGTACATGTACCTATAGCTTGTAAATTTTATTGTCCTTTCACAAATAAAAGATAAATAATTTTCAGAATACCTTGTAGATCCAGTCCTTGTCCCAAAAATCAGTCTATTTCGGTCAGGATCCATGCTTGCAAATTTTTTTTTTTAATTCGATCCTCCGAAACGGCAGATTTTCAGTCTTAACTTAAGTTTCACAATACATGCTATACACGGTCAGTATTTTCGTGTCTCAGTCGTGATATTCTTCTGTCCAAACATGATTGATAAACTCATAAAACTTGGTGACATTTGTGAATATTAATAAACTGAATATTCATTTGAATAATGGTTTGAATTCATCACGCTTCCAGAGAAATCACAACAATCGATAACCCCCCCCCCCCCCCTTGATCCGGAGTTTTAAAGTTTTGGAAACTTGCTCTGGTAATTTAGAATTACCACACATGTATTTGAGCACATGGGACTACATGAAGTCTACAACTATGCAGTTCACCAGCTTGTCTTATCTGCGAAAAGTAATCCCATTTTCTCTGTTTCCACGGTCGTCACAATAAGTGCAATTATACGTGGCACAGGACGACATCTTAAACTTTGTATCAGGTATAAATTCATATTGAAAAGTGCTGTTATAAGGGTTGATTTGGTAAGTATAATTAAGAATTGACACTATTGCCGTGTACCAGACTCTACTCCGATTTTGGCTTTTTTGGGGGAACTCGGCGTGCGGAGGTACCAACTTCCGGTGCTTCAACACGGAATAGGCCAATCAGCGTTATTGTTCCCATCCAGGTAGGGGAGAGATCAGTGGGAGGGGGTGAAGGGGGTATATACATGTATAAGGGGGAGAATGTACACGCGTGAATGAACCCTGAGTGCGAGGTTCACATAACACAGAGTTATTTATGAGAAAGCCAAAAAAAAATCGATAATGCTTTGATTATTACCTCAACACGCCGTTTAACGTTTGAATACATTGCTGGCATCAATGAGCACCGTGTATTCAAAAGAATGATTATTTAGGTCTCTGTTGAATAGATTGAGAGAGACTTCTGACCCTGGGCGCGTTAATCTCGAAAACAATGGAATGTCTTTTCACTGTTAATACATGCACGTTTCACTTCGGTCAATCAAAGGTTAATTTTATTTCGACTCTTCAACCTTAATGGCAGCACTTTTGTTTGTCAGGCCTATTTGCTTCAGATTATTTACTATTATAAGAAAGAGACACTGAAGGCAAGAGGGGAAGGAACAAAACTGAACGGAGATCGGAATTGATCGAAGAACTGAAGTGGGGAGGGGGAGGGGGCGATGGGCAGAAAAGAAGGAACAAACTGAACGGAGAACAAGGATGATCAAATGTTTGAAAAGAAGGAACAAACTGAACGGAGAACAAGGATGATCAAATGTTTGTAAAGGCCACCGCCCATGCACTTCACGGCTGTTTTATGTGACCAGATTTTAATACAGAAAATGCTGCGTATCTCAATAGACATGAGGGCGCGTGTTTCAGATTACACCTAGAATCTGGGCATTCTTTATACATTTTTATCATGAAATCGATGAGGCGAACGAGAACCATAATCTTAAGATATTTGATATTCCGATATTGGATATTCCGACCTGAAAAATGGTGAATTTAAGCCCTATATTTCAAGCACTTTCTATGAAAATTGTGGACATGAAATGGACATGATATCATTTTTTACATAAAAATTCAGCGTCGGAAATAAATGAACGGAAATCTAATCTATACATAAAGAAATGAACCAATAATAATAATAATCCGCATTTATCTGGAGCTTATCACGTCGAAACGACGTCTCTTAGCGCTTTAAACATAATGATATCATTACCCCGGTCATCGGATCCTGCCATGCTCGCATACGATGTATGCACCTTCTCCACTCCGTGGAGAGCATTAAAAGAATTCCAAACTTGAATCCGTTAATAACGATACTATCGATAGAAAGAGCAGCTCAGACGTAGCCTTTGTTACAAAAATGGTATAATTGCCAAATCTAAAATTAAGGTAAGACCGTAATTATTGTGATATGAATTGAAAAACACATCTAAGAAAACTAATAGAGGTAAAATATGCATCTTATATACTTATAACATGAAGCATTCAATTCCCGAAAAAAGGAAGTTATGAATAATCAATTACAAAAAATCGCATGTGGACGCTCAAGATGATGATTTATTCCGTTACTATCTCCAATTTAGTTGAGAAACGGGCCCCATGATATATTTGTGGCATGCAGGTGGAATGGCAGGATCTATACGGCAGGACGCGGGAGGCATGACGGATTAGAGCAATAGGTGACAAGCTGCAGGCGGAATGGTGGATTAATTTGGAAATATTTTGCGCCGCAGCACGCAGGGGGCATGGCGGATTATTTTTTGGAACGACCGGTGGTAGGCTGCAGGGGGAATGGTGGATTAATTTATAGAGATTAATAGCGGCAGCACGCAGTGGGCATGACGGATTATGTTTAAGAGCAAGTGATGACCGCCTGCAGGGGGCATGGGGTTGTTAATTGGGGCGTGCTTTAGGGATAGCCTGCAGGGGGAATGCTGTGATATTTTTGCTCTCATCCCTTACGCAGTAGCCCATATGAAATATACATAGTCCTAGGGATCTGAATCTGAAAGCAGTCACAACTTTATTATTGCTTGTCTGATTTCTCTAAAAAATTCACCATTCTGTTTTATTTTTCTCCTTTCCAACACAACAATGTATGACCAAGGCTGGATTCCCCCTTAAAGATTTAATTGGAAAAGGCGGAATCATGTTTGTGAATGCCACCAATTCATAACAGCTAGGTGTACATGTAGCATGATTCATGATTAAGTTCCCACAAACTATGGCAATGATAATTCTTTCATTAAACATATTTACACTGTATTCAAGATATTTTACTGTAAAGATAAAGGACATTTATTTATTTGATACAAATTTTGAAACCCAAAAGATTAGAAAAACGTTAAGCTGAAACTGAACGTATCATTCAATCAGCTGCTTTTTAATTCTTTAATGGAAACAATGTGGTATTGTCAAATGCTACTTTTTAGCATTGTTTTGTATCATTCGAAAATGCAAAAAGGTGTTAATCTAAGAAATTGCACATTGAAATTGGGATGGGGCATAGTTATTATTTTTTTGTAGTTTTATAGCAGAAGTCTATTCTTACAGAAATAAACTGTATTTTGTTTTCATAAAAAAATAAAGTTTGTTATTAGGAAGAAAAAAATTATACATGTGTAAAGTCTATTCATCAGATTTTTATTTGATAACACAATAGGATTTTATTATTACTTTCCAGTGGTATATCATATGTTGATGATTTTGTGTGACACTTTGGGGAGGGGGCTTCATGAGGCTGATTTTCTCTTATTACACCGTTTTTTTAAGATGTTTGCGTATAGTATGTAAATTGGAGACCCACATCTTAGCCTATTCTTCACTTTGCATTTAGCAATATTAGACCCTAATTTTAGAATTGCCCATTTCAATAACAGGTCTTTGAACGTACAAGAATTCATACCTTTGGATTTATGAACTGTTAATTATCTTACATGTACATCAAACTTTTTGCTCTTGCCTCTTTAATATAGACATATCCATTACAGGGATAAGTAATATAGCATATGTTTTTCAAGATGTCACAATTCATGTAATTACTTCTAAGTGCATACATTTGTAAGCTCTTCATTTTCTACATGCTACATTTGATACAAGGATATATTTTGTAATATTAAATGTTCTGAATTCAAAGGATATATAATTGCTTGCACAAGTGTTTTTATTTCTTGGGAATATCATGGTCTGAATGAAAGAGTCAAAAAGCACAGAGAAAATAGTGTTTATGGATGGTACTAGTGAGTTGCACATACAAATATTCTACAGTTTGCCAAGAACAGTCTTTCAACATACTTCAGAAGACTTTATTTATGTCCACTTTTTGACTGTTTTCCATTAATCCAGTTTGGGAAAAAAAGATAGCTTCTCATCATCATCTTCGAAATGGTGATTGGTATCCAGAACATCTTCAAGCAAAGTGGTTTTCTTGGTATCGGAACGCGATCAGTGTGGTCATAATTAAATAAATGCGCAAGATTTGAAACCATGCACAGCTTTGGCGTGATAATAGTCTACATAGTGAGTGCACTGATTAGCGAACCCAAAATGCACAGATCGCTTCCCATATACCAATTTTCTCTTAATCCTAAATAGACTGGGCTATTTCAATGCATAATAAAACGGGTTTAGTCAGTTTTCTATGGGGTCTATCCTAGACTAACAAGCAAGATGAAATTCATTTTAATCACTGAGTTAAAGGAAATGAATGATACATTCATGAATTTTGGCTAAAACACTTATTGCATTCGATTTGTACAAAAATGTATGTTTTTGAGAAGCAATTTCAGTTCTGCATGCACTTGCAAAATTTTGTGTGATTTCGGAGACGCGTTACAGAGGATCACAATTTTGGTCTCAAAAGTTGCGTAAAAGTAAAAGGACATGTGGGGAAAAAATGTACACGGCTGATTTATTGCGAAATATGTTGAGGGGCTGTATCACCCCCCCCCCCCGTCTTTAAAGGGTCAAAACAACTTTATTGAGGCAGAGCGGTCGTGAAAACTACATCAGAGGTGTGGTAGACATTCAAACTAGTTAGTAAGAATGCTCAAAGGGGTACTCATGGATGATAATGACATCTGTAGTGTAAATTTAACTCAGTATTGAAGTACTGAAAATTTCTTCAAACTATGATACCAAAATTAATGAATTTTAGACTTTTTATTGTGACAACAGCTATATACATTATACATACATTGAATAGGCAAAGTTAATTTGTGCTTCATACACTGGGTCTCATAAATGCTATAAATTATTATATTGAATAGGGGCCGCAGAAGGGTTTTAAAGTGGGGGGGGGGGGGGACAATGCAAAAAAATCACAATCCTATGATCATTTTTTTTTCCTTTTTGGACACGGTTTTGGAAAAAAAGGTGGGGGGCTATAGCCCCACCCCCCTGCTTTCGCGGCCCCTGGTGAATACACAGAGTGCATGTTTACAGTTAAATATGAAAATAAAAGAAGTTTACTTATATCCAGATGTTTGTTATCATCACATTCACTGTATAAATATTTAAGGAAAATATATTCTTCTTTGAGATATAAAATGCAGAATCAATTTGGAATATAAATAGAAGAGGGAGGAGAAGTAAACTATCAGAGGTCAATCATGTAAATAGCTCCATTGGTTGATAATGATGATAAATAAAAGGTATACAAGTCCATTACAATTACATCCTCCTTACAAATTATGTAGTTCATTTTATTTCACCAATTAGGAAAACTTATCGATAACACACAGGGAATGATTGTATGCATGCCCCCCCCCATCACAAGTTAATTTGCATATAACTGTCTGTCTTAGTACACTACTTGGAGGGGATTATAGTATTACCAGAAACACAATAGAAGAGGGGTATTAGCGGTAATTGTATTCAGGTCAAGAGTCTTAGGATTACAGGATTAAATCTTCAGTACCAGTGTGAAAATCTGGTGTGCTGATTCTAATGAGATGTTTTCGTCATGTGTTTATGAGTTTATGTATTTGTTCTAAGAAACCCTAGAAATCATCTTTATTTCGGATGAAAAGTTGTTAGTATGTGGGAATATGTGATTATATTGGATGGCGTCTACTAGACGATTTTTCAAATCACCGAGACTTCGCCAATTTGAAATAAATTGTATGCCTCCCTCTGCCGTTGAGATCGTACTAGTATTAACGGCTACGCAAGCGAGAACTGTCAATCAACCAACAGTGAATAGGGGGGGGGGGCAGGGCCGCTACGGCCGGTGTCGGCTGCTCTGAGAATTGTATGTTCCCCTGGCCCGTGCCGTGTTATGTAGCGCCTTGCCGGTTCTTGTCGAAGCAGAGAAATTCACTTTCAAAGAAGAGAAACAGAATCTGAGCGCGATACAAGATACGTACAGACCATTTTAGATAAGAAAAAATGGGGACTTACTGATTCCTCGCCGGGATGATAGTAACGTGGCAAATTTGAGTCGATGTATTACTTGAAGATAAATCGAAAGTGTAGCATAAGAATATGTGCGATCCAAAACATATACATGTACTTGCGAATGGAATAAGGACATGTGGTCTCTCGAGCTCTGTCACGTATGTCGTGAACTGAGGGGAGAATCCGGGGGGAGAATGCCTTCATCCCATGCATGAACGTTTCATAGTTGATATGGGTATGCAAATTACTTGGTATTACGTAAGACTCTTCTCATATCGCTCGAAAAATGAACAAAATTAATGCAGGACATAATGTTTTCATTTCTAATGCATGTGCAGTCATATGATTATAATATTTCATATATTTAAGACTGTTTCTCTGGTGGGTCGAGCACAACTGCGCTGGCGGGTCAAGGAGGGGCCGGGGGGGGGGGGCAAATCCGACCCCCTTTTTGAGAGCAGTAATCAAAACTTGTGAGGTAAATATGCCATATATTTTACCCACGTGTGCACCACCACCCCCCCCCCCCCTTGAACGCGAGGTCCTTTCTTCTTTTTTTTTGCTTGACAAATTTTTGGCGAAATACCTTTTAGATGAAAACCTTTTTATTTTTTTTGCCGTGTCAAAATTTTCTCAGGAAATGGTGCCCCCTCCCTTTAGAAAGTCCTGGATCCACCCCTGCACAACATAAAGCTGTTCATCCCCCCCCCCCTCCAACACATAACTGCACACAGGCAAACAACCCATGTAATGTGATTCCTAAAAACAGTTAGTAAAAAGAGTTCGTGCAGCATATTGGTATATCTTGGGCATAAAAAGGACATAAAAATAATTGCATTCTGCGGCCGGCGGCGAAAGTATAAAAATATTAGATTCTGGATTGGCAGCGTTGAAGCATAATCTTCCGCCGCCAGTGCCAGAATGTATATTTTTAGGTCTTTCGGGGATGGTAAGAATATTTCCATCCACGTTTCACATCAGCAGATACAATACTTATTATCATTTAGGAGGGATGTCCCATGCAACTAAAGTCTGATTTTTTAAGTACATCGTAGCTTTATTCTTATAATCATGGACCTACTATGGCCTAAATTAATGATGCGAGCGCGAAGCGCAAGTTAATGTTCACTCTTATATTTCGATTTGAAAGGAAATATAGGAGCGCGAACTGTTTTATGTACATGTACATCTTGAACGGGTCATTCTACTCTTGGTAATCAAGCAGGGTATGGATATCTTAAACATTTTGATTTGATTTGGTTTGATTTATGTTCTCGCGTATAAATTTTGGCATGAATCATAGAGTGTAATTAAACATTATGATTCAACCCACACACACACACCAAATTATCCATACCCAACTATTACGATAAATTAAAAATTAGCAAGATCGAGGATTGCCATTATAAGCACAGTGCTTTAAAAAAATGACTGAAAGCCGAGATTCAAACTTACTAAATTGCATTGATTATACAACAGAATGGTGCGAGCGCGGACCACGATGCACAAGTTGAAAATTGTTAATATTTTGACATGAAGAGCTGAATCGGGTCATTCTAAAATACGGTCTTATGGTAAGTGTAAAGATTATACGCTAAGCGAGCTGAAATTTGCTGAACATTGGATAAACTGTTCTGTAATATTGCATATTTTCGTAAATAATGATAAGAGCGCATGTAAAACGCAAGCTGATTTTTTTTTTTTATTCGCAATTGAATTTTTTTGTATAATGATTTCTATTTTTCAGTTTTTCAAATCGTTCCTCTTTCCTTATTTCATTCACATTTATTCTTCTTCTTCTTATATCCTTCTTTTTATTGATCCTCTCCGTTTCCCTTACTCTATATAGGCATAGGTAGAAAAGCCCAAGAAACTCCAAAATCCTGAGACGTCAAGATGGTATTTTGTACCAAAAAATATGAAGTCATGCACCAACCTAAAAATATCAATTCAATCCGATTTAAAAAAAAAAAAAATGTGGAAAGACACATAGTGTTCGGCGACAGGGCATATAAAGTTAAAGAATAGAATAAAGAAATGCTAGTAAACGCAGAGAGTTGAGTTTTAAAAGTTCCTCAATCTTATATTCAAACCCTATATTTTTATTTCAATAGCATTTTCGTGAAATTCCTCATATAAAATTGCATTATAAAAGGTTATACATTTATAAAGCTATTCCCGGGATGCACGGTTTCAAATCTCCCGAAATTTTCGGAATTTCGGGAGATTTGACCTTTTCCAGGAAGGGTTCTAAATGAAACAAATCCAGGAAATTTCGGGAAATCCGAAGATTACAAGTAAACAATAATTAAACATAGCAACTATCAATATTCATGTTATATTTTTTTAATTGTTTGCTGACAATTTTCTGTTCGCGCTCACGGATTTCGTAATTGTGTTAATCTTTCAAAAAAGGGCATGAATAAACGGGTTTTAAGTCCTTAATTTTGTTTCGGCTGGCTACATATTTGTACAATTTTTTTTAAATATCAAACTAGAAATTCCAGGAAATGTCCATAAATTCGAGAAGTTTGTTTTGGATCTGTGGAAACACCGATGTACATGACCCTGGGAAGCGGTGGTGCTAAATCACCTCCAAGATTTATATGGGGGTACAATGCTATAATGTACTGGTTTGATCCAAACACCTTCATTTCGGAGGGGATTTTTTTAAAATATTTTTGATTGTATGATTATTTTGCTTTAAATTTTAATTGTTTTCCCTTGTCAAAACTGCTAGTTTGGTATCATTAGTAAATCGTAATATTCAACTTTTTCTTATTTTATTTCCATATTTATTCTTTCTTTTCTTTTTTTTTTCTTTCTTTCCTCTTCCTTTTTAAGGGGGAACTGCCCCACTTATCTAAAATTCAGGAGGGCGCCCCCCCCCTCGCTTCCATTTATCGATACCTTTCCCATTCCCTTCGTTGGTCTGCAAATCTTATTTCGACGTCAAAAGAGAGAAAATTGGGAGAGAGACGGATAATGAAAGGACAAAAACGATAGTGTGACGTGGTTGAATTCTCTAATTATTCACAAAGTGCAACCCTGGACATGGAGGAATGGGGGGGGGGGGGGGGAGGGTCTGAACATGTCGTGATTTTTGAAATCTTGAAATGAATATCATTACATCATTATGGGATATAAACAGGGGGAAAAGACACACAAGAAATAGCAGACATTTTCGTTTCTAATATCAAAATGTGCTTTATTTTTTCTCCTTCTTCAATTTCTTGTCTTGTCCGAGGTTGGAGGTTGGTTCTCTTCACGCCAGCACATTTACACACTGACGAAGCGGATCGGAGAGATGAAATCGTATATCTCCAGAATGGTCGATGAAAAAAAATTAAAATTATTGAAAGGGGTAGCGGGAAAGGAACGCTATAGATTAAGCCAACCCGCGGCCCCCCTGAATAAAAATGGAGACGAGGGAATTGGAAGGGGCAAGTAGCGTATTTGTTCTAAATACGATAATGATAGTAATAAAATAATATCAGATTTATATAACACACGTGTCCATCTTGTTAGGTGATCAAGGTGCCAATGTATAATTTTTACTGCTTGATTCGTGTGATCAAAACGAACATACTTATAATCCTTTATTTGAGCCCCTCGCCCGCGCAAACGAAAAACACTATACGAACTTCCACAACCATGCAATAGAGAGAGAGAGGGGGAGGGGGGGGGGGAGGGAGAGGTGTTCATTTTCAAAAATGATTATTTTATTTTGTTTCTTTATTCATTTATATTTTTGCTTACGAGCTACACTCCATCGTAAATGTTCAAAATGTTTGTCGGTATAGCCCTTGATTCTACAAACGTATACTACCGGTACCGACGTCAGACGACCATGAGTCTTGGAAGTGTTCAACACTCTCAGTCACATTTTCTTTCGCCATACCCAGGCCCAAGGGGCATTACCAGCTTTCATCAGTTAAAGGTAGGGGTGGGAATTATTGTTATTCACACTTTCCCCGATAGGCCGCCAAAATCAATTTTGGCATTATTCATTTCATTTATTTATCTGTTATATATTGGAGGGCTTGACGTACTACTAAGGATCGAAGTTCTAATACAGTCTTATCTTACCATAAATATATCACATTTCCTCGCTAACACAGCTAATTTTATTGTATACTTTTTATTTAGAACTGAGAGTTGAATATTCTGGGCAGTCATTGTAGTCATGAACAAGATGCGTATCTATGATTCATGCATGCGAGCGCGAAACACAGAAGTAATTTTTAACATACCAACAAAAATATCCATTTTGCAGTGACTCATGAATAAATATGTCATACAAATCTCACCAATCAATAAAATGCGAGCGCGAGTTGTACATTTTAAAAACCTCAGACATAAAAAATTATCGAATCACATTTTCAACCAAAAATTGGATGGATATATTATAAGCATAACTTTATGATGCGAGCGTGAAGCGCGAACTGAAATTCTAATTTTTCGCCCAAACTCGGACATTCTAAGCACTTTTTCTGTTATGTACAATAATTTTTTATGAGTATTATTGAGAACTTAACATATTAACCACGTTTTTTGAAGTCATAAATAGGATGAGTAAGCAATCAATCAATGTGAGCGCGAAGCGCGAGCTCATTTTTCCCCTAGATATATATATATATATATATATACAGTATATATATATATATATATATATATATATATATATATATATATATATATATATATATATATATATATATATGTAACTCAACAATCGATGCGAGCGCAGAGCGCAAGCTGATATTTTTTCCGACATGAAAAGTGGACTTTCTTACATGGCGTATCTAGCAGGGGCGGCAAGGGAGGCACGTGCCCCGGGAGCCACTTTCAGTGGTGCAAAATGGAAAGAGGGATGCAAAGAAAAAAAAAGGAAAACAAAAAATGAAGAGAAAAGACAAAGGAATTAAGACGCAGAAAAGGAATACCGCTGACGGTGTGATTAATACCCCCGTCCTATGCACCTTTAATGATCTTGCATGTCCTTACCCAGAGATGAATATTCGTGACAACTTTTGATTAGTGATCTACTTATATTCTCTCCTTGAATTCTAACAAACACTCCTTATAAAAATAAAATCCTTTTTCAAACGCAAATGTCATAACTTTTAATCTATAGCTACGAGTTTGCATAATTTCTTTTATACCTTTTCATTAATTCTTGCAAACAGTTCGGAAATATATTTTTTCTGGTTTGTCAAAAGGGAGATAAAAACTCTCCATTAGTTTTACATACGATCATTAAAAGGACATTTTTAGGTGAGGATATACATGTTTGTGTAAAAAAATAATCAGCTCGCGCTTCGCGCTCACATTAGGGCCTACCGCAATGAGATACGTATCCTTTTTATGAATTCCTAGAAAAGTCCTAAAAATTATCGATGCTTTGATTTCCATTAGTTTAGATTTATCAAACTCATTGTTCTGTAACCTCCCACAAAAAGATTCGACGAAACTATAACGTCTACAAAACTCTGCTGCCCGTCTCCTAACGTACACTGAAACGTATGACTCAATCCTTCAGTCCTTACATTGGCTGCCTGTTGATAAACGAATCACCTTCAAAATTCTTTTACTTATACATCATTCAATTTATTCTCTCTTCCCCATATATCTCCGAAGCTCTATCTCAAAATATTAGCCTTCATGTAGCTCTGATCATCACCTGATGCTCTATTGCTCCCGACACCTAGAACAAAACACAAATGGGGGACCATGCATTCTCTGTTATAGGACCAAAGCTATGGAATCAATTGTCAAATTTTCATCAACAGAAACATTCAAGTCCCAGTTGAAAACTGAATTTTGATCTCCCACTAACATTCAGGAGAATTCAAACTCTATACCTTTTCGTTTTATATTGTTGCTGTGTGTTGTATTTATTTTTTTTATGAGCACCGAAAGGTGGACCTGTGAGCTATGTAAGCCACCATTATTATTATTATTATGAATTATTATTATTATTGTTAGTATTATAATTATTATTATTATTAAAATTTCCCCTCAATATTATTTTTTCACCTCGCCCTCGTGCTTGCATGAGTTGCTTAATTATAGATACGCATCGTTAAGAATCATTAAAAATTCCCGATAGTAGGTCTCAATATCAATTTTCGGCTCGCGCTTCGCGCTTGCTTTCATTGTCTGGATATGCATTGTGTTAATCATTACAAAAATTGCTTAGAATATTCCTTTATACGATCTTAATAGGCATGTGCTTAGCGCTCGCATACATTCTTTACGCTAGATACGCATCATTTTCTTGATTAAAAGAAACGGACTAAACTATTGTTTTGTTTTGACTGGTCAACTGCCGAGTATATATATATAATAGACCTACAATTTGAAAGGGGTGCGATTTTAGCATTTGCCTGGGCTTCGTTTGTTCTAGATACGTCACTGTTGACATGGGGGATATTCAATGAAACAATGCAAGCGAATAGCGCGAGCTGAAGTTTTCTATATTATGACCCGACAACTAAACATTCCAGTAAGTTATTCTTTAAATGTAAATATCAAATTCGATGTACCTCATAAAAAATCATTGCAAGCGCGAAACACAATAAGCTATTTTATCTACACGTATATACGAAGGTTATCATCTCAACAATATATTTTGTGATATAAATACTTGATCACTACTGGACGTTGTAAAACAATAAAGAACAAGCTGTCTATAGTGCGAACTAAATTTACTGATCTGAAAGGGAATATTTTAAAAGCGCTGCCCAACACGTATATAAGAAACTTGTGAAGATATTGAATACTCTAATTGAATGACGACAATTTTCGCTACTGGGACCTACGGCCGGGCAATTTTAATCACTGTACGTAAAAAATGATGGGCTTAATTTTAAGGGATTTAGACCTAAAACCTATACATTCAAAGCAATTTATTAGAACAGCCCTGTGTGACTACATTACACTGATGGTATATAGCCTATATACATGGAGTAGAGGAACATTCCTTCGTGACAATCAGTTCTATCATTTTTCCAGTAGGCGTCAGTCCGACAACCTCTTTTCTTTTAATTTTTCCCTTTTCCACTTTTCTTCTTTCTCTTCTTCCCCACCCTTTTCCCTTCTATTTTCCCTCTCTTCCCTTATCCCGACAGTCACGCATATTAACCGACGATAAAATATCCAGAGTGGTGGTGGGGGGGGGGGGGGGGTCTTACCCTGTTAGAGATGGCCTTTCAATATTGACGGAAATACAATTATGCTCATTCACAAGCATTTGTTAACGAATTCAAGTGTACTGTTACTTGGTGGTTGTGGTGATGATGGACTAATTATTCCATGGAATCTAAAAATTACAGTGATTGGATCGAGCAGAAACGGGAACTTTCGTGATTGACAACGTGTGACTAGTTTTGTTTAAAATTCTGACTCAAACTAAGATTTTTACATTGTTTCATTTTTCATTATTTTCCTAAAATGAACATGATATGAGGATATATATAAACAATGCCAGATTGAAGGTAAAGGATGCTTCATATACGCTGAAATAATGAGGGGTTTATAAAAAAATTGTATAAAGAAAATCAATAACCAATTTACAGGTTTTCAGGTATTACGAGCTAGAAAAGAACACAAAAAACTATCTTCACGTAAGGTTCATAGGATTGTGTAACAAAAATCAGATTGCGTCTTTATATTGTAAAGAATTTACGGAAGGAAGAGCGAAGGGAAGCAGAAGAGAATAAAATAGCGGGAAAGAAATGGAAATTGAAAAAGAAATGTGATATGATTTGAAAGGTGTCATGAGCGGATTATATGGCGGAGAAATGTAAAGAATTATTGACCCCAATCATGGATAAAATTAAATACGGCTACCCCTTCCAAAAAAAAACACACTGTCACACACACAAATCAAATACACAAAACAAACAAACTTATGCATAATAATTTGTAGGTCTGATATACAGTCATGATATTCCAGGGTCTCGGGAGTTGAGATGTTTGGGTTTGCAAATTACTACCCTATATAACACGTTCCAAAATAGTCTAAAACGGATAGGCCCCGATCGATCGGAGGGGGGGGGGGGAGCAATAGGACCCGGGAGTTTCTCATAAGTATCTTACGTGAAGATATGCCTACCGAAGATTGTTGATGGGAACATAGGCGGCGGAAGCGTGGGGGGGGGGACGGCCCCCCTAAATTTTTTTGTTGATAATCTTTTTTTTTTTGCTTGTCAATTTTTTTTCTGCGTCCCCCTAAATTCACGTGGACCCCCCTGAAACGTGTGTTGCCCCCCCCCTAAAATTTAAATTGATGACATTTTTTTCTTCCTTGTCAAAAATTTAGGTTGATAACCCTTTTTTGTGGGCGCTTGTCAAATTTTTTACCTGTGTCCATGAAAATTCAGGTGGACACCCCCTAAATTTTTTGGCTTCCGCCGCCAATGGATGGGAATATCTTTGTTGGGGGAGCTCGTGCCAACGTAAACACGCAAACACAATGGTGGATGGTAAAGTTTCCATGTCAGGGGGGGGGGGGGGGGGGTGGAGGAGCCGGAGGTCACTGCCTTTCGGGCTGCCTTTTTATTTATTCCCAGCTATGTTCCGTGCATGTAAACATGCACATCGACATATCATGACAAGAGTTGTGCTCGGATACATATTACAGCTCCATTATATTACATGGAGCTATATTCAGTGCATTCGCCTCTTTTCTCGTCCATAACAGTTTATCTCGATCGAACCAGTGGACGGACGTTTGCTATATCGTGGCCAGGTAAAAGAGAATAATCAACAACCACAAGGACGTATTGTAGTTTATGCAAAGGTAAAGAAAAGAACAGAAAGGTAATTTTGGGGGAGGGGCACAATATAGCTTCTGGAAAATGGCCATCCATATGATCCACATAACCAAAAAAAAAACCTACTCTACACTGTCGCAGCTCTGGGATTGTACATGTATTTGTATACCTGGCCGTTATTTAGCGTTACTAGTATTTTCTGTTGTTTTATTTGCTACTAATTTATGTCGCCAAAATATAAATTCATCAAAATCCCATGGTCTATCATTCATTATAATGAGGCATACATGTGGCTTGACCCGGCTATAGCATATACAAATGTAGGCCTACAGACCAAAGGCGGAATGGACACTCACGAGTTCGACACCTGACAGTACATTAGATTCCCCAATGAAATGCAAGCGATACACACACAACTAAACCCTTTCACCATAGAGCATTACAGACTTCAAGGCTTATCACACAGAGCGGACACCGAGAGAACACAGACCCCCCCCCCAAACAAACTTCGAACACAACAGATCACGGAGAACTGAATTCCGCCGTGGTAAGCTCCGCCTACTTTCTTACATACATCACAAGGTGGCGCTATATAATATCGATTTAAATTGGAAACAGAATCATGAATCAACCGTCGAGAAGTGCATTTTTCTCTTCAAACATTGCCTCAGATTTTCAGTTTTTAAAAACACTTCCCGAATATGTTATGATCCCAAACTTTCACATGGGTATTTTTGAGCTGTTAGTCGAATGTTCATACCATTTTCAAAGAGCAATATGATAATTTTCTAAATTGCTCACAAAGTGAAATATTCCCTTTAATGAAAATACTTTAATTTAATCCAATGTTTCATTCATAAATAACTTTAATGGACATCCGATCCTATTAACCAGGGCTGAAACCATTAAAATGACTATTCGGCATATTAAACTATCCTATTTTTCAGCGACTTTGTATTTCTCCCCTTTGAAAGACACCGATAGGGGATTAAGCATCAGAGATTATATATTAGCAATTGAAATTATTAGATTCTTCGGAATATCTTAAAGAAATTAAACAAATGAAAATATGTAGGCCTATGCATTAACGAGATTTATTGCTCTAATTGATCTCAAAAGCGGAACATGTTGTTTTGTTTATATTTTCAACAAGACAACTTCACACTAATGGGGTATTTCTGGCTCACCCTTTATACAAAGAAAGTTTAAAAGTAAACGAATGTTTTATCCAGTGTAACAATTACGAATAAGTAAAAGGGGGATAGGACAGGAACACACTGTGACAGAGAGAGAGAGAGAAAGGAGGGAGGGGTATGGAAGTGCAGATTCATTTTCGTAAACACGATTTTGACAATTGTGACAAGGACAGACTGTGACAGAGAGAGGGTGGGGGGTGAAAATAGAAAGATATTCGCGCAACCCATTACTCTAAGCAGTAAAGATTACCAAGCTGGTTGGAATCGACAGTTTTGTATTGCCAATATACAGGCATATCTGGCGGGTGTTTCACGAAAGTTTTAGCTCTGACAGTTATTATTGTAACAGTTGGCGGCAAGTGCTTCGTAGGCAATCAATAGCACGGATTTCACTGAAATTATCAGCGCTGAAAATTTAGTTAGTGCTTACAATCTTTTTAAACACCCTCCCATACTCGGTTAATTTCTAATTCGTCTGATGCCAATTCGTCCAATTGCCAACTCGTCTACTATCATTAGGTTTGCCAACAGTTCGTCCACTCACCACATGGTCTACTTTCATTTAATCTTATGCCATTCCGTCTCATAACCAGCTGGTCCAATAGCCACTTAGCCCATGTACCATGTGGTCTGATTAAACTAAAGTAATAATTGTGCAATGAATGAAAAAAGGTATCAGACCAACTCGTATTAGACAAAATGATGATAACTGAAATGGTGATTAGACGAAGTGATGATTGGACCAAATTCTTATTTGACCAAATGATTGTTAGAGAAACTGTTGATGGACGGAATGATGTTAGTCTAAATGAAGGTAGATCATGTGGTGAGTGGACGAGTTGGCAGTAAACGAATTAGATCCCCTGCTCGTTCATAGAAGCAAGAAAGGGCGTATAGGCAAGATAAATGTTTTATGATAATATGTGTTTTATCATAGTTTAAAATATTCTTGAAAATATGACGTTAAGCTTATTTCGATGAGGAGTTTTATATCAAGCCATAAATAGGCCTATAGATTAAAGAAAAATGTTCATTTTTTATTTTAATGTTATGAATTTACTTTGTGAAAGATGTGAGTGGAAAATGATAATCTGAGATAAAAGGTCGTGTGAAGCTTTACATATGCTATTTTTTTCTTTTCATTTACCAAAGTTCAATACTCTGTACCTCAAAAAAATTTAAACTATCTATAGACTATAAACTTCATAGTCTAATTCACATTTTTAAATGTTATCCAAAGTTTCATCGTCGTGTAATACTTATTAATTCCCTTGACCATAGAGCTATATCTCTATGCCTTGATGTGAATTATTTGTATGATAATTTATGCTAGACCTCTGGAGTTGTTTGATATAGCATGCATACAAAGTGTCATGTGTAAAGAAGTTAATACTTTGTTAACAGCCTTAACTAAAATATCTTTTATCCATTTTAAAATACCTTCAAGCAACTTCCACTATTGTTTGTATACCAAACAGAAGCACATTGTAAAGAACGTTCATCTTTATCATTCTTGCATACTTTTATGAAGACAGACATGCCCTGTTTGTGGTACTTTACAAGTAAGTGCGTTCTTAATCTGTTACTCCTTGTCTTTTTTTTCTGAACAAGCAATCAATATTTTGTTAACAAACTACTGACGAATGGCAGCGTTAGCTTCTGACCGATCATTGTGTTTTAAGGCGCGGCTTATACTGGATTTTATGCGGAAATACTTTTTTTTTTGGGGGGGTCATCTTTTTTTAATTCGAGGACTCATCCTCTTCATCGCACGTTCGCTAAACCTTTTGATGTTACAGTTTGATATTTATATTTAGACTTCATCCTTGGATTAGCATCTGTGGAGCACACTTGTGGATAATTCTATTCGATTTGTCTTTGCCATGGGATTTTTTTTCATGGAACAAGATTACACCCTGGACCTAATACGTCCATGATATTACCGTCTTCTTTTATTTTATTGCTGGAACTTGTGCAATATCTGTTTACTTCCATATGGCCAAGAATATCATCCGCGATTGAACTAGAGCTCGAGTCGCAATTAGTCGTATGCCTTCGCCGGACTTTTTAGAATGCGCTGGAAATTTGCCACGAACTATCGTCGAAGGTCGAACTTTTTGTGAAATTGTGAACTCAAGTTCCTAATTGGACATTTAATCATCTTTAGAACTATAGTGCTGATGAGTGTTTCTATAAATCGTCAATGTCTTACATATAAATTAGATAACATGTCTTAAACCTCTTTCGTCTTTCTGTTTGAGAGCCAAAAAATCAAGTCCAATCATGTTGCATTCGCAATTAATGTTGCCGGCGTTATATGTGATTGATCAGTAAGTCCAACACGAAAACAAAATCGTCAGAATTAAAATAATTGAAATTAATTTCAAACAAAGGCTAACCTGGAGTTGAGTGGTAGCATTAAGCGACCTAACCTCCATCCAAACAATTAAAAAAAAACACAAGGAACTGAACATGATAAAGTGTTTAAGAATTTTGTCTTTTATTCAGGGAGCAGGTTTATTTCAGAAAAAAAAAGATTTTTTTTTCTTTTCCTCCTTCAGAGGTACTTTATTCTTCATATTCCTTTCTCATCTTAACAATTTCTTTCGTAACGCAGAGCGCATAGAGTTACATAACAAGTTGCATATAAACATGTACATGTAATAGACATCAACTGTTTTAATAAGCTAACTTGTAATAGAAATGAAATTTGTAAGGTTAAAGCTCTTCGAACGTTTCAATTAAATGAACATTGGATTTAAATCTCCATTTTACATAAAAAAGTATCTCTTTCTTGAACTCATACCAAATTGAATATATATTAAAAGCTCTTCGTTGCGATTTATACGAGACATATGATTTGTATATTGCTTACTGTGCAAATATCATAAACAAATTAACTAAAGTAAACTTACGATCGTGAATTTTGTATCCAATGAACAACGTCATTTCGTCAATAGGAATTGTGATTTTAAACATAAATTGCAGAGAGTTCTTTATCTTTTTTAAAAAAATCAGCAACAGGGTTACATTCTAACATAATATTAACAAAAGTTTCGTCTGCTTCACAGAACATACAAGATGTGTCATTAGCTAATTTCCAGCGACATAAATTGAATTTAAAGGGTAATAAATTATGAAGCATTTTCAAGTTGTATTGTCGAATCTTGTTATACTTTAAATACTTAAGTTTGAAATTAAAAACATTTTGCCAATCAAAGTTTACTGGTAATCCTAATTTGGATTGCCAGTATTGTATAATATGTGGATCGGACTTTTTGGGGGTTATGAGTAAATCAAAAAAATCTTTTGATTTCATATTCTTTAAATTTACAATATCTCCTCCCCTAATTTCAAAAAGATCTTCTGGAAGCTTTGGAGATAAGGTGTCACATTTGTCAGTCCATTCAGCTGGGACAGCTCTTTTTAGCTTTGAATATTCAAATTCAACTAAAAGAGATTTACATGCTACTGTCTTAAAAATTTCTTCGGAAGGTTTCCAGGCATGATTACGTAATAATTGGTGAACATAAAATATATTGTGGTCGATCCACCTTTTGAAATATAAAAGGTTTCTTTCAAATTTTATATGACTGTTATACCATAAAATTTCGTGTTTTATACTATTAATATTATGATAGTCAGTAAAACGTATGTCATACCATGAACATAATAGATCTGTATAAAAGGATGGAATTTGCTTTTTCATACATATAATTAACATATCTTTTTTTGAACAATTGAAACGAAGACACAAGGGCATCGGTCTTATCTTTGCTATCCAAAATTTAAACAAGTACATCCATGGTTGATCATCGTATTTTAAATATTTTGAAATCCACGAAAGTTTTAATGAAGATAATTTTGAATTTAAGTCTATCATATCTAATCCTCCTTTATGAAATGAATTAATACAAACATTTCGTTTTATCTTTTCTTTTTTTTTCAGAAAAAAAAAGATGATACGGCTTACGTTTGCAAATGAATAATCCTTGATTTAATAATAATTATTGACTGAATTATATTGCATAATCCAATGATACATATACACAAATGAAAAATGATTTACACAATATTTGTGAAATTTACTGTTAGGTAAAAATTACATAAAAGTTATGGAGCTCCTATTGAACATCATTTTTCGCATAATTTCTGTAAAACATTTAAGTTAGGTAATATTTACACAATAAATTGGATTTTGCAGTTTACCTATTAATTCACATATTTGTGAACTTTACTGTTAGGTAAAGTTATGGAGTTCCTATTTTACATCGCTTTTTACATTATTTCTGTATACATTTTTTCTGTGTGTGTACACACGAAACATAAGGTATTAAGACGTAATTACAGTCTTAAGTAAAACTTGAGAACTACATGTAGGGGTTCAAGGCACATTTTACAGTAGTGATCAATAATACTCTACTCCGAGCATAATGCACCATGGTAGTCTAATGATACAATCAAAATTAAAAAGTCAATGGAATATATTTAACAGTTTTCAGTTATGAAATAAAAGCGCAATATTAGGTGCCACCATTGTTTTTGATAACTCACTCATTATTAGAGTTTCAGAGCTTTATTATTCCTCAGTAATAAACTGATCCTTTTTTCAAGATAACATTGTCAATTGTAGTGTCTGTTTGTACAATCAAATCTATACCTTCGTTGCAGCTTTATATTTTCCTACAAGATCGTTGTTCCATGTTTTGATATTTTTTTTAACAAACAGTTTGCCAAACATGGGGATCGATTGATTCGGACAAAAACTGTTCATCCATAATACTCTTGAATCTGTTAAAATCTTACAATCAAGAAAGTGTTACATTTCAGAAAATGAAGCGATTGTGATAGTATATTAGAATTGAAGACCTGATTAAGTGAAAATGTTCCTATTCGAAATGTTTGATAGATTAATATCTAATAATACATCTGAAAGCTCTAGAAATCTTCCAATCAATGCTACATATAAAATATAAAACATAAGGCAATGATATTGATTTTGAAAATGAAAACTTCAAAAAATTAATTATTTTACACAAAATCCTCCATTGCACACATGATGAAGTGTAGAAAATGATGAATTTCAAGAAAATGTGTTCTTACAAACAAGATAATATTATACACATGTAGATAACACAAAAAGCATTTTTCATGTATACGTTGGGCCTTCACAATATACTATTCCTTCGTTTGCAATGAGTACTAAATGTAGACCAAGTAAACTTTACTCATGTAATTATATCAGACGTCTGGTTGCAGAAAAATGTAATATAGGCTAGGCATATCACGTGACTTGCTTGTAATGATCAAATGAAAAGTGGACTGGCCCAGAGGCAAAACATAAAATATTGGCAAACGTATGTATTGACCTATGATACACCCCATGTCATGACAATGGTTCATGCCTGTGTTAGGTAGGCAATCATCATAGTACAGTAATGTTACAAACAAATGCATCTGCTTGCATGAGAGATGTGACTGTTTATTCTCTAAACACATTGAAACGTGAGAAGGCTATAAATCCACTAATAAGGACATTGCTTATAAGAAACAATAATTATCTAAGATACTCTTTTCAAGAATGTTATCATATTACTTAAAAAACAAAATTTGTATACACATAGCAAAAGCTTATCAAAATATTACAATCATAATACAAATATATACTGTACACTCTAGTACTGATCGCGTTGCATATCAAATTAGTGACTGTTTATTCTCCAAGCACATTCAAACGTAAGAAGGATAAAAACCCAATAATAAGAAAATTGTTTACATGAAACAATTATTATGTGAGATATTCTTTGCAAGCATGTTATTTCATTATTTACAAAAAAAATGTAAATACACATACCTAAAACCTATCAAAATTCAACAAACATAATACAAATATATACACTCTAAAACTGGTCGTGTTTGCATATCAAATTATTATTGCACTGAACTTAACAGCTGCTTTAAGGTAGCATGGCACGATATATACAATATTTCATCGTTTCATAGATCACTGAAAATTATGAGGTATAGTAAACTTATCATATATCACATACCATGGATACTGGCATATTATTTTGCTTTAAAGTATAAAAGACAATCGGAATGTGACTGTTCTGCTTCCCAGGTGCTTACAATAAGCCGTGATCCCAGTCTCAAATTGGCCAAAAAACAACAACAAATGGTTACAAACAGCACGATTTTTTAAAGATCATCTACTGAAGATAACATATACATGACGTATCAAAAGATATATTTATTACAAGTAAAACCCTTTTTTGTTCTAGTAATAAGTGCATTAATACGTTTAATCAATGGACTTTTCAAAATTTTCAATGACATGAATCGAAATATTACTTTAGCTTGGTACCGAACAGACATGTCATCTGGCTTATACATGGTTTCCCGTAATTATCCTAATACACCGATGTATGGAAATAGATATGTCCGGCAAGGCCTAATTTGTTGTTAATGGGAACACTTGGATGATTAGTGGGCGTAGGTTGTAGGTTAAGAAACAGTAGTTATTGCCTTCATCTACAGATGACGGACTAGAAAATTCTTTAATAATGCTTAATCATTTAATGGCAATAAATCGAATCATTAGCGTCCTTTGGCAAGGCGTTTCTCTACATTTGCCACTCTCGACCCAGGTGTAGTAAATGGGTACCAAGTAGGAATTCCTTGAATGCTCGATGCGCCCGATCAGGGTAGCCGTGCTAAAGCCGGGGTGATAGTATGCAGCGCTTAGAAGCATTTGTATTAAGCACTACAGTGCCGGCCGCGGGAAACGTCACGCCCGAGCACGCAAACAGCCTAGGGGGCTTTCGCGTCTAACCGAGGGTATTCAAGGGGAGCAGTCTAGGGCGATTAGACGGGCCCGCGGTTTCCCGCGTGCTATATAATATTGGCCGTGCCCGCACTTACCCTCGGAAATCCGAGGGTACGTACATTGCACTATGTTTACATGTACATGTACTTCGATTATCTTGTGATAGACCATTATGTTTTTAAACTAGCGTGATCAAGATCTATTGTAGGTTGAATTTTTGATTTAAGATGTTATTTGTTTTCTTTTCTTTTATTCTTTAATTTCTGTTTCCCTTTTAATTCTTTTCCCTTATTATTTCTTTCCCTTCTTTCCTTCCCTGTTTCCTTTCCGTTTTTCTTCTGTCTTTGTTTCTTTCAAATAATGAAGGAATTATTTTTCTTTCTTTTCACCTCGGCTGGAACGTCGAAGCTATTATCGCAATGAATCTAAACTTTTCGACATATAGATACATGCATATACTCTCGGACGAAGGCCTTCCCCGAGTCTTGACATTTTTTCAGTGCTCATTTATCATTTCTTTTCGCTGGAATAGTCACAATGATCGTTGATTACGATACAACGTTACGACGTGTTTATGACATCGGTCATGCGCGAGGTCGACTCATGATATTTCACCGCCTCCTTTTTGTGCCACGATCTTTCTTTGATTTCTTTAAAGGGGGTTGTCGATTACGATCCGACGTTGGTGTGTTCTTTCGACATCACATCATGCACGGAAGGCAAGAGCCCCACTTATTGTCATTTTATCTCATTTCGGTATTGATATTTAAAAAACCTTTATCATAATAAGCGGGGTATATAGGGGGCGGGGGGGGGGGGGGGGGGGTAGCAAAAAACCCTCTCATATCGGGGAAAATTGTTCTTTCTCACATCATAAAAAGTAGACTCGCAAAAAGCGAACCCCAGCAAAACTGGTTGTGCTCATCGATTTTTTTTTATTTGGTTCTTTTGTTATTGTGCAGTCTGGGAGAGTCTTGCTCCCCGTCCACGCCGACCCCTCTTCTTTGATCACATCCGCTTCCCAATTTATGACAGGATGTTCTTAGAAATGGGGGGGGGTATTAATTATCTGATGCGTCAACAACAATGAATAAGGATATTCTTTTCAATTCGGTTCAAATCGGGTCTTTAAAACCCCCACCCTGTAAAAAGTATAAATTTACCCCAATGTTGCAGATTTAACAATATTGTCTCTTTGCTAAAACATCTGATTACATTATCTGCTCTCGATTGAGGTGTTAGTTACATCGGTAGATATTCGGATTTGGAAGATAATAATTAACATAATCAAAGTAAAGATTACTTGTCCAACGCATTTATTACGCGCAATTTTATAAAAAGTTATAGATGGGTTTAAAACGAATATTAATATCCTTGATACACTTATATGATGATCGTCGAAGTAAAGATTAACCTATCATTTTTACGAACTGCAGTTTTATATTGATAGATTAGTTGGATATCATTTATGGTCTAGACATTGTTTCAATTATTTCATTTCAGTAAAACAATATTTTCCTTCGAATATATTTTGTTATATGAATTGGAAATGATAAAACGAAATCACAAAACCAAACCACAGCTTGGTACAATACATAATTCAGTGTTATATGAAGATAAAAATAATAATACATGAGATTTGTAAATCGCACTTTCCATCTTGATTAGATGCTCAATGTGCTCCAGAGCAGAACAACAAAACTATTTGCATATATGTAACTATGAAAAACTTTCCTAACGCATTTAGCTTAAATGCTTAAACCCAAGCAAAAGTATGTTTTTGAAAGCTACTATGACGTGTTGTATGGAATGGGTACTTAGCGAGTTAATTATCACTTGCCGACAAAGCAAGAATGGAGCTATACAAACCCTTCTTTTCTTTTATTAAGAATTTTAGCGGGTGCTCACGCAAACGCTAACTATCAAACCTAACTTCTTTTCGGGGAACAAAGGAGTTAGTCGAGCCAAGTTGAAGAATAAAAGCCCGTCCGGGTTCACCTCTATACAATATAGTCGAAAATCCCTTTAATCATCACGCTCGATATCCCCCGCTATATTTTCTCTTTCTCTCCCTTTTCCCTCCTTTTTACCCCCCCCCCATTTATTCACTCTTTTCCTTCTTGCTCCCCTTCATATTTTTCTCCTTTTCCCTCCTTCTGCTGTCCCTGTATATATTTTTTCCCTTTCCTTCTTTTTTCCCTTTCCTTTATCCCTTCTGTTCCCTTCCCCCCTTCCTTTTCTGTGCCCCCTTTCACTCCTTGATTTGTTTCTCCCCTTTATTTTCTATTGCTTTCCCTTCCCCTTCTTTTGTAATACCCCCTCCGTTATATTGCGAAACAACAGTTTCTTGTATTCTATAGAAATGTATAAGTAGCTTAATTTAACATAGCATTATATGTTGGGAAGAGAGAAAGAGTAGTTTTATAACTAAACGATAAATGAAAATAAATTTGATGATGAGAGGTGCATATGAAAATGATGTCCACAGATAAACATCGGGAAGAGATGAGAGCTAGTGGTTGAGATAGATAAAGGTAAATCAGGAAGGGGATAAAAAATGATGAAAATTAAAGAGGGGTTCCAGTATTTTGATAAGAATAGTCGTATCCTTTTCTTTCCCTTTCCTTGTTTCTTTTCTTAGTCCCTTTCCCTCTCTCTTTCTCGCCTTCAGTAACTTTTATCCCCGCTATTTCATCTTTCTCAATTTTCCCTTCCTTTTTAATTTCTCACCCCTTATTCCTTCTCTTTATCCTTCTTTCTTTTATTTGCCTTCCACCTTCCCTCTTTTCTTTCTATCTCACCTTTGCTTTTTTCATCACCTCTGTTTTCTTTCTCTCTAGGTTCTTCTTCTTGTTTTAATTTCCCCCTTCCTTATCCCTTCTCCATTTTACCTTTTCCCTCTTTCTCTTCTTCACCCCCCCCCCCTATTCTCTTTCTCCCCTTTCCCCTTCTCTCAGTCCGGGCTCCCAGTTTTCTATTTCTTTATCAGCCTCTTATTACCTTTTGCTTCCGATTTGAAAGATAGTTTTCGAAAAGTTTTAGTGTTACAGTGCCGGCCGCGGGAAACGTCACAGTGCCCCGGGGATAGACGCGGGCGGTTCCCTAGGGCACTAATTTTCTAGGGGAGTGGACGCGGGCGTCTTCCCGCGTCCGCTCCCCTCAAATGCCCGCTACGGGCTACCGCGTCCGCCCTAGGGGGCACTGTGACGTTTCCCGCGGCCGGCACTGTATATAAATGTTGCATATTATGATTATTATTAATAAACATAGCGTTGCAGACAGATGAAGGGATGAGTATCGGTTAATTTAAGCAACCACTCTATTTGCTTAAAGGTTATGAATGAATTCAAACTGAAGAAATAGTTAGTGGAATCAATTAAAAGAAAAGATCTGCAAGATCTCTGTAAGTAGTCCTAGAATTTCAAGATAAGACAACAATAGACCTCAGCCATTTGATTGATATTTGATTGTACTTGATCCTTTCCTGCTGAAGATCTTAAGGCAAAATTTGTCGCTGACTTGGACGCGTTTCCACGCTCTCCTCAGTTTTCTCATCATCATCTCCAGTGTCATAGCTGCTTTTAGTCTGGATGCGTTTACTGTGGTGTGGTACAGTGCTGGCCGCAGGAAACGTCACACCCGAGCACGCAAACACCCGAGGGGGCTTTCGCGTCTAACCGAGTGTATTCAAGGGGAGCAGACTAGGGCGTTTAGACGGGCCCGCGGTTTCCTGCGTGCTATGTAATATTGGCCATGCCCGCACTTCCCTAAGGAACCCTAGGGTACGTACATTGCATTATGTTTACATGTGCATGTAATTTGATTATCTTGTAATAGACCATTATGTTTTTAAACTAGCGTGATCGGGATCTAATGTAGATTGATTTTTATTTTTTTTTATTTTAGACGTTATTTGTTTTCTTTTCTTTCATCCTTTCTTTCATTCTTTAATTTCTGTTTTCCCCTTTAATTATTTTCCCTTATGATTTCTTTCTTCCTTTCTTCCTTTCCGTTTTTCTTATGTCTTTGTTTCTTTCAAATAATGAAGGAATTATTTTTCTTTCGTTCTTTCCTTCTTTCTTTCTCTTTTTTCTAACTATTCTCTTTTCTCTCCTTATATTTTTTTCTTTCACACATTCATTCATCTTCCCTTCCTTTATTTTAATTCTTTCTTTCTTTCTTTATTCATTTCAAGTAATGATAGAAACGGTTATCTGTCTTTTATTCTTTCTTTCAACCTTTTAATCAAGTTCATGATAGACTTTCAAACTTTCCGATCATTAGATTCAATCCTTGGCAGCCCAGTAGATTCATCTTGTCCGTTTCTTTATTTTCCTATTTAGAGTTTGTCTCATTCAATTCTACCTTCATTTCCCGCTTCTCTTTGCTTTTAATCATCTTAATTCATTTCTCTAATCATGCTAATGCATTTGTATATCGGGGAAAATTGTTCTTTCTCACATCATAAAAAGTAGACGCGCAAAAAGCGAACACCAGCAAAATTGGTTCTGCTCATCGATTTTTTTTTTATTTGGTTCTTTTGTTATTGTCAACAGTCTGTGTGAGTCTTGCTCCCCGTCAACACCGACCCCTCTCCTTTGATCACATCCGCTTACCATTTTATGACAGGATGTTCTTCGAAATGGGGGGGGGGTGTTACACCCACAAATGTAATAACGCCCACAAATGTAATAACACTTTACCCACAAATGTAATAACGCCCACAAATGTAATAACACTTTACCCACAAATGTAATAATTTCACCCACAAATGTAATAATGCACTTTACCCACAAATGTAATAATTTTTGATCGCCCACAAATGTAATAATGACTTTACCCACAAATGTAATAAATTTGAAGGGATTTTTGGCAAATCTCTTCAAAGCTAAAATCGTATAGTAATGCGTTCATTTAGCACAAAAGTGCAAAGTCTCATTTCCTGACCCGGTTAATTATAATATAAGTCCAAAGTCTTTATTCCAAACCCGATTTTTTCAAAAATAATAATATAAATCCAAAGTCTTTATTCCAGACCCGGTTGTTTCAAAAATAATAATATGAGCCCAAAGTCTTTATTCCAGACCCGGTTGTTTCAAAAATAATAATATGAGCCCAAAGTCTCTATTCCAGACCAGATTATTTCAAAAATGATAATATAAGTCCAAAGTCTTTTCTCCAGACCCGGTTGTTTCAAAAATTATAATATAAATGAAAAGTCTTTTTCCAGACCCTGTTGTTTCAAAAATTATAATATAAATGAAAAGTCTTTATTCCAGACCCGGTAGTTTACAAAATAATCATATGAGCCAAAAGTCTTTATTCCAGACCCGATTGTTTAAAAAATGATAATATAAGTCCAAAGTCTTTATTCCAGACCCGGTTGTTTCAAAAATAATAATATGAGCCCAAAGTCTTTATTCCAGACCCGGTTGTTTCAAGAATTATAATATAAATCAAAAGTCTTTATTCCAGACCCGGTTGTTTAAAAAGTAATCATATGATCCAAAAGTTTTTATTCCAGACCCGATTGTTTCAAAAATGATAATATAAGTCCAAAGTCTTTTCTCCAGACCCGGTTGTTTCAAAAATTATAATATAAATCCAAAGTCTTTTTCAAGACCCTGTTGTTTCAAAAATTATCATAGAAATTTAAAGTCTTTATTCCAGACCCGGTTGTTTAAAATATAATCATATGAGCCGAAAGTCTTTATTCTAGACCCGAATGTTTAAAAAATGATAACATAAGTCCAAAGTCTTTATTCCAGACCCGGTTGTTTAAAAAATAACAATGCAAGTCCAAAGTCTTTTTCCAGACCCTGTTGTTTCAAAAATTATAATATGAATCAAAAGTCTTTATTCCAGACCCGGTTGTTGAAAAAATAATTATATGATCCAAAAGTCTTTATTCCAGACCCGGTTTTTTCGAAAATAATATGAGCCCAAAGTCTTTATTCCAGACCAGATTATTTCAAAAACGATAATATAAGTCCAAAGTCTTTTCTCCAGACCCGGTTGTTTAAAAAATTATAATATAAATGAAAAGTCTTTTTCCAGACCCTGTTGTTTCAAAAATTATAATATAAATGAAAAGTCTTTATTCCAGACCCGGTAGTTTACAAAATAATCATATGAGCCAAAAGTCTTTATTCCAGACCCGATTGTTTAAAAAATGATAATATAAGTCCAAAGTCTTTATTCCAGACCCGGTTGTTTAAAAAATAATCATATGAGCCAAAAGTCTTTATTCCAGACCCGATTGTTTAAAAAATGATAATATAAGTCCAAAGTCTTTATTCCAGACCCGGTTGTTTAAAAAATAATAATGCAAGTCCAAAGTCTTTTTCCAGACCTTGTTGTTTAAAAAATCATGATATGAATCCAAAGTCTTTTTTCCAGACTCGGTTATTTAAAAAATTATTATTTTAGTCCCAAATGAGATACATTAATGATATTCCAGTGGAATAAAAATGAGAATCGAGCTTAGTCTTTTTTCCAGACGCTAATGGTAAATTGAAAATCAAGCAGTCTTTGCTCCAGACCCGGTAACTTACAGCTGAAACTTTATAGTAATATGTTTATATAGCACAAGAATGCAAAATCTTTTTTCCAGACCCGGTTAATTAAAAAATTTTAATATAAGTCCAAATCTTTTTTCCAGACCAGTTTATTTCAAAAATTATAATAATTATAAAAAAACAAAGACCCACGATCCTGTATATGTTGAATAACATGGAAATGTAGCGCGGTCTTTCTGTCAGACCCAGTTATAAAAGTCATTAAAAACACAACAACAACAACAAAATAAAGACCCTGCAATGAATAAAGGTCAAGTCCTCTTCAGAAAAATGTAGATTTGAATCAACATATAGAGAAAAATCAGACAAGCACAATGCTAAAAATTTCATCAATATCGGATGTAAAATAAAAAAGTTATGACATTTCAAAGTTTTGCTTATTTTTAACAAAATAGTTATATGAACGAGCCAGCTACATCCAAATGAGAGAGTCGATGATGTCACTCGCTCACTATTTCTCTTGGTTTTAATTGTTTCAATTACACATTATTTCAATTTCTACGAATTTGACGATTAGGACTTCCTTGCCTAAAGCACAAATAGTTAAAATAATAAATTTCCACGTTTTGCAGGGAGAAATGAAACTTCATTTCACATGACAATGACGAGAAAACAAAAATATTTCATATTTCATTTAAGAAAATACAAAAGAAATAGTGAGTGAGTGATGTCATCAGTTCCTCATTTGCATACCGACCGAGATGTGCATACAATAGGGGGATTACTTCCCGAAAACGATAAAGTTGTTGATTGACGATCTATGATATATTATATAAAAGAAAAACATTCTAACAAGAGGGGATAACCATTCCATGTTTTTATTTGGCAATAAGTCATGATTGACTATTTTTGCCACCCACTGTATGAGAAGTAGGGTAGCAATTTTATTTAGTATTATTTGTATTACTTCTTTTTATGTCACCTGCATAACAGAGTGAGACTATAGGCGCCGCTTGGCCATAAGATTAATCAAGTAATACTTAGCATCCTATTAGAGTTTCATGTCACATGACCAAGGTCAAAGGTCATTTATGGTCAATGAACTTAGACCATGTTGGGGGAATCAACATCAAAATCTTAACCTGAGGTTAAGATTTTGAAATATCATTATAAATTAGAAAATATATAGACGTGGTTCATTAAACTTGGACATAAGGTTAATCAAGTATCACCAAACATCCTGCATGAGTTTTACGTCACATGACCAAGGTCAAACGTCATTAAGGGTCAGTGAACTTTGGCCGATTTGGGGGTATCTGATGAACTACAATCAAAACTTAAAAAGGTTTTGGATCTGATTCATGAAACTTAAACATAATAATATTCAAGTATCACTGAACATCCTGGGCAAGTTTCAGGTCACATGGTCAAGGTTAAAGGTCATTTAGGGTCAATGAACTTTGACCGAATTTGGGTTTTTTGTTGAATTACCATCATAACTTTGAAAGTATGTTGGTCTAGTTCATAAAACTTGGACATAAGAGTAATCAAGTATCACTGAATATCCTGTGTGCATTTTAGGTCACATGACCAAAGTCAAAGGTCAATGAACTTTGGCCATAATGGGGGTATTTGTTGAATTACCATCCTATCTCGGTAAGTGTATTGGTCTAGTTCATAAAACGTGGAAATAAGAGTAACCAAGTATCACTTAACATCTTGTGCTAGTTATAATTTTTGAAAGTCAGCACTGCTGCTATGTTGAATCGCGTGATGCAGGTGAGACGGCCAGAGGCATTCCACTTGTTTATTATTATTATTTCTTGTATATTCATTCCTTTTTTATATGAAAAAAACACAAAACATTTAAATACATATAAAACAAAAAATTGAGGAATAAGATATCAGCACACAATATGGGGATTACTTCCCGTAAACGATCAAGTTGTTGATCGACGATCTATGAGATATTATATAAAAGAAAATCATTTTGACAATAGGGGATAACGTTTTAACAAGTTCTTCGGTACTTCAAATTTTCAGTGTACCAAGCACCATTTGTAATATATTCAGCATTTTTTTTTATTAGTTACAATTCCAATATTCTCAGTGGCCTAAGATATATTTTCTGGGGTTATATTGACCCGTTAAGTAAAGAGAGAGAAGGAGAGAGAAGAGAGGATTTATGTGATCAAGAAGTGATAAGACAGGAAAAAACTGATTTGAAATGAAAGAGAGACAGGCAAAGAAAGAAGAGCCCCCTCCCACACCCGTACCAGAGTTACGGAGTTAGGCTGTCCCGTCGGTGGATTCAGGTCCATCAACATCTTGAGGTTTAATCTTTCCAGGGGGGCAAACGTGTGTGTGTGTGTTTGAGTTTTGTCAGACGTGTCTCAATCAGATATGGTTATTTACGTCTGGGACCGACCTTTAACGTCACCATCCGAAAGACGTGACCAGGGCTCGAACCTCGAACCTCTGCATCAATTTGTAACTTCCCCACATAGCTTGGATTACAGGCGCACGCCACAACGCCCAGTCTTTAAATATGGTGTAGTTTTTGCTCTAGACCCATACGGTTATTTCAAAATAGGAAATTATTAGAAACGATAAAAACAGACAAACAATATTAACAAAGACGCCACAATATCACTGATGTAGAATAACGTTGTTGTTGTTGTTATTTTGGGTTTGTAAGGCGCGTACCAAACAGATCTGAATATTTACGCCTTTTATTAATTTGACGTTTTTGCGGTATGCCTTATCACAGGGTTTTATATTTTGGGAGATGCTGGTGTCTAAGTTTTTAGATTAATCTTTTGCTTAATTTGTATTTTAAGAGAACTGGATGTGGGATAAAGACAACTCTCCAAGCCCAAGCATTTTAACTGGGTTTAATTTTAAAGATTGGTCTTAGCTTTGATTTTTTCAATGAATTAATTTCTAAATGACTGGGTCTCGAATAGAGACAACGATCTAAACATGTGCTTTTGTACTTGGTCTTAATTCGGAGGATTGTTGGTTCTTAGATTCGTTGTTGGGGGTTGGGTTTTATTGTTTTTTTATTCTTGAAATAATTGTGTCTGGAGGAAAGTTTACAATCGATCTCCATGTTATTCCACAGTAGTTAGATTATTGGGTATTTGTTTTAGACAATTTTATTTTTAAATAATAACCAAGTCTGGAAAATGGACGTTTTCTTTGCAAATGCATAATTACAATGTTTTGTGGGGGTCTTAGTATTATTATACAAAAGAATCTGGGTGTGGGGTACAGACATATTTTTTACTGGGTGTAACTTTTGAAAACTGGTTTTAGATTTGATTTTCTTTTTTAATTCATTTCTTAGATAACCTGATCTGGAGGAAAGAGTACGTTGTACAACTCATGTTATTCCAAGAGAATATGATAGGGTCTTATGTTAGAAGATTTTTTTTTCATAATTTTTGTAATGATTAGGTCTGGAAAAAAGACAACATTCTAAACCTCTTTTTAAAAACATGCTCTTAGGTTCAAGGATTGCTTGGTATTAGATTTGGAGTTATTTATATTTTTACTCTTAGCCTTATTTTGAAAAACAAATGACTGGGTCTGGCTGAAAGACTACGCTATATGTCCATGTTATCCAGCGTTAATAAGATTATGGGGTCTTTATACGGTTTTTGTTGTTGTTGTTGTATTGTTATTTACAATTTTTGAATAACAGGGCTTGGAGAAAAGGCTAAGCTCGATTTTCCTTTTTTCCACTGGAATATCATTATGGTCTCTTACTATAATTTTTTTAATAACTGGGTCTGGAAAAAAGACTTTGGACTTACATTATAATTTTTGAAACTACTGCGTCTGGAAAAAGACTTTGGACTTTTTTGCTATATGAAGGCATTACTATAGGGTTTTAGTTTTTAGTTTTAAATAACTGGGTCTGGAGAAAAGACTATGCTTGATTCTCAATTTACTCATAGCGCTTATGTTCACAATACGTTCAGTATAATTTAAAACAACAAAGACTTTAATTCCGCCAGTATTAATCAACTGGGTCTGGAGAGAAGACTAGGCTCGATTCTCATCTTTATTCCACCGGAACATCATTATCGTATCTTAGTTTGGACTTATATCATAATATTTGAAACAATCGGGTCTGGAATAAAGACTTTGGACTTATATTAATATTTTTTAAACAACTGGGTCTGGAATAAAGACTTTGGATTTAAATTATAATTTTTGAAACAACAGGGTCTGGAAAAGACTTCGGATTTATATTATAATTTTTGAAACAACCGGGTCTGGTGAAAAGACTTTGGACTTATATTATCATTTTTGAAACAATCAGGTCTGGAATAAAGACTTTAGGCTCATATGATTATTTTTTAAACAACTGGGTCTTGAATAAAGACTGTGCTTATATTATAATTTTTGAAACAACCGCGTCTGGAATAAAGACTTTGGGCTCATTTTATTATTTTTTAAACAACCGGGTCTGGAAAAAGACTTTGGATTTATATTATCATTTTTTAAACAACCGGGTCTGGAGAAAAGACTTTGGACTTATATTATCATTTTTGAAACAATCGGGTCTGGAAAAAGACTTTGGACTGATATTATTGTTTTTTAAACAACCGGGTCTGCAATAAAGACTTTGGATTTATATTATAATTTTTGAAACAACAGGGTCTGGAAAAAGACTTTGGATTTATATCATTATTTTTTAAACAACTGGGTCTGGAATAAAGACTTTGGATTTATATTCTAATTTTTGAAACAATCGGGTCTGGAATAAAGACTTTGGATTTATATTATAATTTTTGAAACAACCGGGTCTGGAAAAAGACTTTGGATTTATATTATCATTTTTTAAAACAACTGGGTCTGGAGAAAAGACTTTGGACTTATATTATAATTGTTGAAACAATCGGGTCTGGAATAAAGACTTTGGGCTCATATTATTATTTTTGAAACAACCGGGTCTGGAATAAAGACTTTGGACTTATATTATCATTTTTTTAACAATCGGGTCTGGAATAAAGACTTTTGGCTCATATGATTATTTTGTAAACTACCGGGTCTGGAATAAAGACTTTTGATTTATATTATAATTTTTGAAACAACAGGGTCTGGAAAAAGACTTTTGATTATATTATAATTTTTTAAACAACCGGGTCTGGAATAAAGACTTTGGGCTCATATTATTATTTTTGAAACAATCGGGTCTGGAATAAAGACTTTGGACTTATATTATTGTTTTTTAAACAACCGGGTCTGGAATAAAGACTTTGGATTTATATTATAATTTTTGAAACAACAGGGTCTGGAAAAAGACTTTGGATTTATATTATTTTTTAAACAACTGGGTCTGGAATAAAGACTTTGGATTTATATTATAATTTTTGAAACAATCGGGTCTGGAATAAAGACTTTGGATTTATATTATGATTTTTTAAACAACCGGGTCTGGAGAAAAGAATTTTGACTTATATTATCATTTTTGAAACAATCGGGTCTGGAATAAAGACTTTAGGCTCATATGATTATATTTTAAACAACCAGGTCTGGAATAGAGACTTTGTACTTATATTATAATTTTAGAAACAATCGGGTCTGGAATAAAGACTTTGGATTCCTATTATAATTTTTGAAACAACCGGGTCTGGAAAAAGACTTTGGATTTATATTATCATTTTTTTAAACAACTGGGTCTGGAGAAAAGACTTTGGACTTATATTATAATTGTTGAAACAATCGGGTCTGGAATAAAGACTTTAGGCTCATATGATTATTTTTTAACCAACCAGGTCTGGAATGAAGACTTTGTACTTATATTATAATTTTTGAAACAACCGGGTCTGGAATAAAGACTTTGGGCTCATATTATTATTTTTGAAACTATCGGGTCTGGAATAAAGACTTTGGATTCATATTATAATTTTTGAAACAACCGGGTCTGGAAAAAGACTTTGGATTTATATTATCTTTTTTTAAACAACTGGGTCTGGAGAAAGACTTTGGACTTATATTATAATTATTGAAACAATCGGGTCTGGAATAAAGACTTTAGGCTCATATGATTATTTTTTAACCAACCAGGTCTGGAATAAAGACTTTGTACTTATATTATAATTTTTGAAACAACCGGGTCTGGAATAAAGACTTTGGGCTCATATTATTATTTTTGAAACAATCGGGTCTGGAATAAAGACTTTGGACTTATATTATTGTTTTTTAAACAACCGGGTCTGGAATAAAGACTTTGGATTTATATTATAATTTTTGAAACAACAGGGTCTGAAAAAATACTTTGGATTTATATTATTATTTTTTAAACAACCGGGTCTGGAATAAAGACTTTGGATCTATATTATAATTTTTGAAACAATCGGGTCTGGAATAAAGACTTTGGATTTATATTATGATTTTTTAAACAACCGGGTCTGGAGAAAAGAATTTGGACTTATATTATCATTTTTGAAACAATCGGGTCTGGAATAAAGACTTTAGGCTCATGTGATTATTTTTTAAACAACCAGGTCTGGAATAGAGACTTTGTACTTATATTATAATTTTTGAAACAACCGGGTCTGGAATAAAGACTTTGGGCTCATATTATTATTTTTTTAAACAACCGGGTCTGGAATAAAGACTTTGGATTCATATTATAATTTTTTAATCAACCGGGTCTGGAATAAAGACTTTGGATTTATATCATAATTTTTTAATTAACCGGGTCAGGAAAGAGACTTTGCACTTTTGTGCTTTATGAACGCATTACTCTACGATCTTAGTTCAGATTGGATTTGCCAAAAAACCCTTCAAATTTATTACATTTGTGGGTAAAGTCATTATTACATTTGTGGGCGATCAAAAATTATTACATTTGTGGGTAAAGTGCATTATTACATTTGTGGGTGAAATTATTACATTTGTGGGTAAAGTGTTATTACATTTGTGGGCGTTATTACATTTGTGGGTAAAGTGTTATTACATTTGTGGGTGCAACACCCCCCTGTTCCTTTTTTTTCCTCTTCGCCCCCCTCCCCTTTATTATCTTTCTCGCCTTTCCCCTTCTCTCAGTCCGGGCTCTCAGTTTTCTATTTCTGTTTTCTCTTTCCTTCTCGTCTTCAATCTATCCCTTCCTTTTCGCCTTTTTCTTTCATTTTTGCTTTCTTCTTCTCCCTTTTATCCGCGTCTCGTAGATCCACGCCTGACAGGCATATCAGGGTATATAAAACGGATGACCATGCAGGGAAAGAGTAAATAGTTCTAGGACGACCCTCGGAATGTAGGGTCAACATCGACAAATACCGGCTCCTTTGTCAGAAACTCATTATGTCAGTGAATGAAATAACGGACACCACGGGGAGAATATTAATAGGAAATGACCATTTACGCTGGTGACAGTGTGCAATCGAACACAATAAGTCATTCAGTGAAAAGCCTAAAATCCCAGTTATCAACCCAAAACTTTGTAATTTTCATAACAGATTTTATCCACGATAAATGATCGAAAACTTATGCTTGGTATGAGAAAAAGATCACACGCAGTCTTGAACGAATGTGTCAGATCAGACCTCTTCTTTCGACCAAGAATGCACTGCAGAACATCCTAGGGAAAACACCCTAGGATAGACGCGGGTGCTAACCGCGGGCGCTCCCTAGGGCACTCATGTCCTCGGGGAGCGGACGCGGGCGTCTTCCCGCGTCCGCTCCCCTCAAATGTCCGCTGGGGGGGCACTGTGACGTTTCCCGCGGCCGGCTCACGCGTTTCCGTTTTACACCCTGGCAAAGGCATTTTCCGGAAAAGTAGCCAAAAAGCGACTAGTGAAGAGTCTACACACGTCGCTGGTTGCATGCAGCGTGCGACACAGGAAAGACAGATTGAAGTTTGATGGATTGATACACTTATATAAGCTGCCGAAAGATAGATATAGAAGACTGATAAATAGATAGAGACAAGATAGACAGATAGATAGATAGAAGTAGAGAGAGAGAGAGAGAGGGGTGGATAGATAGATAGAAAGAGAGAGAAGGAGGGAGAGATGGATGGATATATAGATAAATAGAGAGAGGGGGAAAGACAGAGAGGTCGATATATAGAGGGAGGGGGGGGGGAGAGAGAGAAGGATAGATAGATAGATGAGAGATAGATAGATGTTAGATAGATAGATAGATAGATAGATGAGAGATAGATAGATGTTAGATAGATAAAGAGGGAGGGAGAGAGACAAAGAATATTAACAAATTAACAGATAGATAAGTTAAAAAATAGATAGATAAATAGATAGATAGAGAGAATAAGAGAAAGACAAACAGATGGATAGATAGATAGAGATATTAAATAGATAACTAAAGAATGAGAGAGACAGAGAAGATTATTAACAAATTAACAGATAGATAGATACTCTAGTTAAAAAATAGATACAGAGAAATAGAGAAAGACAGACAGATGGATAGATAGATGGATAGAGAGATAGATAGAGAATTTGAGAGATAGATAGATGTCAGATAGATCGAGAATGAGAGAGAAGAGAGACAAATTAACAGATAGATACCGTAGTTACATAGGTAGGTAGAGAGAGAGAGAGAAATAGAGAAAGACGGACCGATGGATGGATAGATAGAGAGAGATAGAAAATTTGAGATAGATGTTAGATAAAGAATGAGAGAGACAGAGAAGATTATTAGATAGATAGATACTGCAGTTACATAGATAGATAGAGATAGAATTTGAGAGATAGATATATAGACAGATAGAAAGACCGACATCAGCAAATCGGCAAGGCAAATGATCAAGGCAAACATTCGTATTGAACCTGGAAAGTATAAGCTCAGCTGCATTTGCAAGTACGGTATGTTCTGCGGATAACTTCGGTGCGGACTTTGGATCGCGCGCCTAGCTGATAATGTAAACAAACGTAGACGTAGACTCTTCACCAGTCGCTTTTTGGCTACTTTTCCGGAAAATGCCTTCACCAGGGTGTAAAACGGAAACGCGTGGCCGGCTCTGTATGCTACCATCCGTCTCACTTTGTCACGTCAATGTACATCTCCAAAAGCTCTCATCAGGTGTCCCCTCATCATCTTCAGTGTCATCACAGCTTTCATCCGTCTCTGTGGTGGCTTGGGGTGTGTTTCGGTCCGTCACAGCTCGTCGCTTGCTTGTACGCCTTTCTACACTCTCCTCAGATGTCACCTTATCATCGTCAGTATCATCACATCTTTCTTCCGCCACGCTCTCTTCGGTTGTATCTTCATCATCTTCAATGTCATCACTGCTGTCACTATGGTAAACAAATATAAAAAGGATGAATAGAGCAGATCAATTGAATGGAGATACGACATGCAAAGTAACTCATTATTTATTAACCTAAATGTACAACCATTACCGACAAATCAATCAAATGATAAGTGGGTTTACAACGGATACATCGGCTTTTTCCAACGGATGGCAAGATTTTTTTTCCCGTTTTCCATCCGCTTTGCACCAGCAAGTTCTGTGGGACCGGGCCTTTAGAAGCATAGTTGGTAATCGTAGGTTCCTAGAAAAACTACTGATTAAAAACTTCAACGCTATGAGGATAGATCAAAATGAAGAAATTCATATACATGATAGTGGTCTACATGGTAGTCATGTTCAAGTTCAATTTCCATCCATAGCATTACAAAAAATACAAATCAGACATTCATTATAATACACAAAGCCAATTGACATATATGTCAAAGCAGAAGTTAAGAGATAAGGTATAACACCTGCCAGGAAAGGTGACATTAATAAATTTTAAAGAGTTCAGAAACGCTTTCAAAAAGATTTATACACGCCTGATAGCCCCTCCCCTTTGGTTTGTTTCGGTTCGCCGTTCATTGTGATGCAACAAATGTTGGTTTACCGTTCATTGTGACGCAACAAGAAGCCTGATTAGTTTTGGTTTGCGGTTTATTGTGACGTAACAAATTTGCTTGGCAACAACATGCGCGCTACTGGATGTGCGCCCCTGTTGCACACGGACATCACATGCACATCATGTGATCCCGATGGCGCGGAATCGCGTTATTCTTTCGTGGCTTTTGTCGAGATAGGACGTGTATGTCTCGTCTGGAACAATTTAAAATACCCACCCACCATCCCCAGTAGCGCCGCCTCATATTCAGGCGTGGAAAAGAATTTGTACCAATGATGGGATGGTTTGATGTAAAATATGATTGGCACAATGCTTAGTATTTCATAATTGCGAAAGCACTTACATGTTGGTGAACTGTAGGTAAAAGTGCACGTGATCAAGGAAAAGAGCAGACCGGTGCGGTAAAAATTCACTTGTAAAAGAGTTGTCATAACATGTCCCAATATATAGCAGAGTAATATCTCTGGTCCCATAGCTGTGTCTTATCGTTCTGTTATCTACTTTAGTCTGCAATAACTGCATACCCGAATATCAAAGGGCAGGTGCATGGAATTTCTTTAGCATATAAACAAAGCCATTTCTTTTGGTTTAAAAGTTTGTAATTATGAGAATTTTGTACCTTGCAGGAGAAGTTGTTTGAATTTCACAATTAAGTTCATACATGACAAGTTACAGATTACTCGGATGGGAAGCAATTTGCTTGGTCGCACAAATATCTGCGGTTTAAAAGTGGCTTCGCAGGCGTGGGCCGTGAGGGAATTTTGTCCCAGTCATTAGTTCTCGTCAGATCAAGGATCTGTAGATTGGGTTTTCGCCCTCACTTCATCCGAAAGGGGGTCACTGAGTGACCTCGGGGGGGGGGGGGGGGGGGGGGAGAGGGGGTAGTATACGCTTATGTTGCACAAGAATTGCAATAGCTATACATACAAGAAAAATCATGGTCGGATCCAGGCTGGTCCGGGCTGTATTTGCATAATATACATGTATCTTTTTCATGTCTTTACCGCTAATTTGCGGAATTTATCAATTTGGGCCTTCATCACACTTGCATATAACTAGAAATGATATTAGCAGTCGTAATACTTGTAATTTCGACCAGGAGCCTCGCTCGATTTTACATGCGGGGAGGTATACCTGAAGGGAAGTGATGGGGGCCCCGGTTGGAAAAACTTTTGCTGGAATCGTTGATGAAAGCTGGGAATGGGCGGTGCACCCTGGGTACATAAAAAACTTCCCCGTCTGATCGGGCATTCCTGACGGCTAGCAAGGGGGGGGGGGCTCGTGGCATTGCAGGGGGGACATTCGTTTGTGAGGGGGTTCTAGCTGTGGGTTAACCCTTCTCTGGCTACTTACTTGGTTTTCACATATTTTGATTCAAGGTTTATATATGGGGTGCAGATTGCATTTATTCACATAATTCCTCATTCAGCTTAGATTTCAGCACTAGTTCTGTATTTGTGTTACCCTGACTTTACAATTACAATATTCATGATATGATGTGAATTCAGGTGGGTTTTACAATTACAAGATTAATGATATTAATGTGTATTCATGTATTACCATGGAAAATGAGGCATGTAAAACTGACAGTAAATCATGTTCAATAAAAGCAACGAAAAAACGCACGATTCGAATAGTTGAACGATTCTCATTTATCAGGCGTGAATAAAAAGTGAATATATAAAAAAGTTAAGCTGGAGGATTTGACTTTCAATTAATGGATTTTCCTCAAAAGCGAAAAAGTGTGGTGTTCTGGATTCTTCAGAATTTACTTCCTCTTGTTACGACTCTGCAACAAATAACAAGTAAATAATTTGAAATTTAGATTGATTTCCACTTTTTTATTACAGGAAATATAACACTCAAAAAACTAGTAAACCATAAATAAATATATATATATATTTGTGTTACATGTATATTTTTTGTAGTGCTAGAGGTAAAATTCCGAAGTGATGCATAGGCGGATCCATCTTTTGGGGATGTTGGGGGGGGGGAGGCGCGCACTGCCGAGCGGCGCACATATTTTTGCACTTCACCGGCGCCATAAAAGAAAATGTTGAAAAGGGGGTAAAGACGGACCCTGTGAAATATTATCTTCAAAATGTAGGATAATATCTCCGGAGGGGGGGGGGGCAAGAATCGAACATATTTTGAAAAAAAATAAAAACGATAGAGTAAACGGACCGAGCTATAAATGTATTTGATGCACATCTCACATTTTTTTATAGTTTTTATGAAATGTTAAGGAGAAAATGTGTTTTCACAAATGCTGATTGGGAATTTGCCCCCCTCCCTTCCCCCTTGCTGTTTACAACCATTCCCTGAAGTCCACTTATACATATCTCATTATAACAGAAAATATACATCAATTTAAACATGTAATCTTTCTAAAATATATATATACATGTAAAGAGATTGAAAAACTTATTCAAGAAAGAAACAAGCAAAAGTAACACAAATTATGCATGTTATGTGCGATTTCAAATTTTTTTACTATATATATATATATATATATATATATATATATATATACACACACACACACAGGGGCGTCGATCCATGGGGGGGGGGGAAATCATGAATCAACTTTCCAAAGGCGCTCGATCACAAAAAGCAAACAAACCTCACACACACAAACACGCACACATGCATAAATAAATATATATATATATATATATATATATATATATATATATATATATATATATATATATATATATATATTTATCTATATGACTCATGGGATAGAGACACATATCTCACCGACAAATTAATGCGAGCGGGAAAATGTTTAAGTGAGAGAGACAACAATGTAAAATAACTTTAAAAAAAAAGCTGATTTTTTAGCAGACCAGCCTGTATAACCTTATTCAAGTATTACAAACTGATAAACCTAGACGTAAAACGTTCCATAGGTATTTCGTTATATACCTGCTTGGCGTTTACCAGCAAAATGCTGTCCTGCCAAGTTCCTACGGGAGTTACCACAAACAGAAACAGAAACATCTATTATAAACAACTTGGAAAAAATGTACAAATAACGTCTTATTAGAATTATTAAACTTTTCTTCCTTCCTATCACACGTAGTTCTAGTTACTCCGTTTATTTTGGAGTTTAAGACATCCAGGGGGGTGGAAGTTTTAGAAAATGGAATAAGGGAAAAAAAAAACTTTACAACTCAAAGAAGAAAGGAAAAAAATGCATCAACCCGAACTTCTACCCCCTGGGTTTCTAATGGTGCGTCCCTTATGCTCTCCGTATTATTGAGGACTTCGGACTGAAGAGTGTTCAGTTCAATGGGTATTACTGATGCTACATTGGTTAGAATGTATAGATATTTGTATTACCTGCTTCTGGTCACCTGTTATTCATCCGAAGTACATTGGATTGATTCACCAAGTACCTGCTGATTTATTGAAAGGTCCAATGGCTCCGATTGGAGACCTGTGAGAGGATCATTCAGTGTTGCTACTTCTAGTTGGTGGCGAGGAAGGTTGGTTAGTCCAGTAAGAGACCCTTGGTGCTGCGATGGCTCAACTTCAGAATGTTTAGAAGAAGCTGCAATTGAACCACTTTGATCGGGCAATCGTCGTTTTCTCCAATTTGGCCATTACTCATCTAAGAGAGGGATGTGTTTCCTTTCCATGAAGTAAGGACTCTGCGTAAAGAACAAATCTTTTTTGTGAAATATGATATAAAGTTAATTCGGACCTCTTTGTAAGTGCTTTAGTACTCTGCGCCTGATAACCCTCGTAACATAAGTATCGATAGGGGCCAAGAAGTACTGATATTACATCTAGTTAACGTAATAGTGTTTCTAGTTGTAGCAATATTACCATTAGCATGATTAGTAGCAGCAGTAACAATAGAAGTATAATATAAACAAAAGTTTCAGTACTACCACCACCAGTAGTAGTATCAATGTATTATTACTCGTTACAGTCATGCATGCTTAAACCTATTGCAAGATTTAAAGATGAAATTTTATATATCTCTTCTTGAGTAATGCAATTTCGATGTTGCTGAATTCGGTGATTACAAGTCTGTTAATTCTAGGAATGACATTGGGCCACATTATCCCTGATAAGAATCAATTAGAGAGTAAAGTTTCAATCTTGGAAGACTGTTAAACTTTTATCCACACCTGGATGCTTCATCATAAGCTCACGCTTCGTGAAAGAAAACTAAATTTATCATTGAACAGTTCAATGAACATCTCGATAAGTTGCGAAACTAAACATTGATCATATATTGATTTCCTAATTGTCTTTGCCAATTCTACAATTATGATATTTTTCTTATTTTTTGTTGTAATTTTATCGTATTTTGTAAAACATTATAAGAAAATCAATAAATTAACTAAAATGAACTGATTTACTCAAGCAAGAACATTGGTATTAATTATTATTCCCCGAGAATAGCGAAGCACCTGCAAGAGATCTATAATTACCAGAGCAAAATACCGAAGATTTCATGAAATTCAAACGACAAATTACAAAGATATTGAGTTTTAGAATTTAGCAATATATTGTGGAAACAATACTGTTATGCAAGTCGTCATGATTATTCATTAGATGGGCACATTTTCGTTTTCCTTATTACACTAAATCATGTTTCCCAATATGTCATACATGTCATACATGTGTGAATAATATGTCTTCCTTGTAATGAAATAAATAGCAGCATTGAATATATGATGCACCAATTCAGCTGCCAATCCATTGTTTTTATTCTTGGAGGGAAAAATATGAATAACCACGATTTCATATAACAAAGTACAAAAGAACAAGTGGGGATATGACATCATCAAATTTGTTCAATAATATTCATGAAGACGTGTTTTCCGGGAAATGCAAATCTCTAAAATGTAATAACTTCGTTATTCCCTGTCCGATTTTGATCAAATTTTTAAGTGTTTTGTTTATCAGATTTATTTTATTTGTTCGAATCCTATCTCAGACTGGAGTAACCCACTGTAAACTAGAAATTTGACGCGTCCAAAGAACACGGATGCCCTCGCTTAACGCGATCATAATATATACACAACAAAAAAAGTAAGTCCCCCCCTAAACAAACATCAATAATTTCCGAACCAATGCGAGTTTTTGATATATTTTTACATGAGCGTGTAGGTAATTTTATAAGCTACCCTATGAGTAAATGTTATGGATGTATCTTACGTCATACTTCAGTGAGCACCATCAGAAGGCAAAAATGTCACTTTTCAAAAGTCACAAGCAAAATATCACGACTTTGATTCCATTGTATTGGAACTAATTCCACATTCTCATCATGAAAACTAGTCAGAAGGCTTGGAAAGGGTACTTTCTAAAAGACAATAAACTTTTTAAGCTAAATTTCACGGTTGAATAAACTCAAGTCCAAATTTGCTATATCTGGATTTTTACACATGTCTTTCATTACAAAATGCTAGAATATGATGACAGTTATTTTGGGGAAGACTATCTCCAACAATATTCAGCGTTTCACGGTTCAATGAACATTTATTGGAAACAAATAATGCGATTTTCAAATATCGTAGGCAAGTATTGCTTCATTTTTCTAACTGAAAATGATCTTTTCTCAACTTTTTTGTTATGTTCATGACCAATTAACATGCTTCAATTATTCAAAAGTGTCAAATTAAACATTTACGCTTGAATGAACATGTGGAATGTGATTAGCTCTTTTTTACGTTATTGGAAACACTGCAATTTGTAACTATGGATATCTGTCACACAACTCCTTGCACAGTTCATTTGATTTGATTTTTATGAAAATCCCGATGTTTAATGCATCAGTGAGCACACAATATTCGAAAATTATGCAAATGAGAAGAAAGTTCAAGGCCTTGTCCCCACTCTGTACCGAATCGAATGGTTATTTTGGTATGCGCACATTTTGGATAGTGTTACTCTGAAGCCATGTGCGAAGTTTCATGAAATAACTTTTGGCAAAAGTAACAAAAACCGTCCATGAATCAAACCCTCATTTTCATATTTGTTAAAATTTTGACTTCCTCTCTCATAGACTTGTGTACATTATGGGTGCATATGTTTAAGCATATGTAAACCCCTTATTCAATATGGTGGAACTTTTTTCAAGACTGTCTTTAGCAATGTCGTTTGGCAGTAATGTTTATCAACCTATGGCCAGAATTCTGTGCAAAAATGAAATCGATTTGTTTGTTTATGGATGAGTGAGCACGCATCAAAGTGGGAAAATTGGTATTTTCAATGTCACAGACTCATTTTAAAGGGTAATAAAGTAAATATTGGGGGCAAATTTGGTTTGAAAGGTGTCTTTAACTCATTGAGTGCTTCGTGCATGCTACGTATCCTACTGTAACATGCCACACGCGTGCTCGCACGCCTACTATTGATTGCTTTGTGCTTGCATTGTTTCCTACCCTCGCCTGCTTCGTGCATGACTGCGCACATTCGGAATTACAATGATTGTTACGCTGTTTTGCATTGTATTGCGCATCGCGTGAACGCCGTAATTATCATTATTGTGTGCAGTGCGAACTCGGCTTTCTGACAGATCAACTTACTCATGCGGTTTACATTCGACTTTTTCGAGTATTTCTACATTTTTTACAAGATATGGCTCCACCTCCGAGAGGGAAGAGACCCAGGTTTTTTGATCCTGATGAGGTTCGTGAGATGGTTATGAGAGAGACACCACCAGCATTAGCTAGGGCCGATTCTGATTCGGATGAGTCGCTAGAAAGTGCGAGCGAGTCAGAGCCAGACTTGGAGCCGGAGAGGTCCGGCGATGAGCAGGGCGGAGAGGTCGGTGGCGGTTTAGGGACGGACGATTATCAGCATGATTCTGACAGCGAGGTTGAAGATGATGACGATCAACCACAACAACAGCTACCACAACAGCAACCAGACATGTGGATTGATCTCGGCGATGAAGACTGGGCACCTTCGTGGCAGCAGAACTCGTACCAAGAAAGGCCAAAACTTCTCTTCGATCACACCGACTACGAGCCTGTCGACTACTTCTCACAGTTCTTTCCTGATGAAGTGTTTGAGCTGATGGCAACTCAGACAAATTTGTACGCAAAACAGACCATTGGAAGGTAGGTTTAATTATTTTTTGTATTTCAATCTTTGTGTATTACCCCCCCCCACCCATGAATGATAAAGAACTTCTAACACATGAATCAATAAGTGGGACTGTGCTAACAATTTGGTTGCTAGACTGAGTCTAGAGTCTATATTGTATAAATACATGTAGGGCCTATATTAGAATAGTATAGACTGAATCTACACCAAGATTTTTCAGTTCAGTGTTTGACTGAGCCAGAAATCATACGGTCCCCCTATAAAATTCTTTGTTGATAATTTTTTTTTTGTTGCATAATTTATTATCCTGCGTTCCCCCCTAAATTCACGTGGACCCCCCTGAAATGTTTGTGGTCCCCCCTTAAAATTAAGATTGATGACTTTTTTTTGTTTTTGCTTGTCGATTTTGCAATTTTGTTTCCTGCGTTCCCCCCCTAAATTCACGTGGACCCCCCCCCCCTGAAATGTTTTCGGTCCCCCTAAAATTAAGATTGATGACCTTTTTTTTGCTTGTCCCACCCCCCTAAATGTTTGGGCTTCCACCGCAAATGCTGATCAAGATTTCGCAACAAAGCAAAGATTTCAACTGCATTTATAGACTAAAAAGAATTTGATTTCCTTACAAAATTTCTTTCCAAATTCCAATGGAACTTTACAGTCCTTTTCAGCTACAAAGTTGAATATTTGGTTAGAATTATTTTAGAAAAATGTCCTTGCCATTTCTTGATATTTTTTTTCTGATGGTCTGTCAAATGTTCCACTTCACTCTTACATTTATTTTTTCCATTATATTTTGGCTGTTAAGATTGTGCATGTGCCCGAGCTTCCTTTACACTCATGTTTAGAATCACAGCTGGTTGCAAAAATTAAATAAAAATCCAAAATACGCATTTCCTGTCATTTATTTGTTTCAATTTACTTGTGAAAAATGTATTATTGATAATCATTACGATATATACTTTGTATGATCATTGACTCTAATGTTACATTTTTTTCTCTCTTCAGGTTAGGTGTGCTGCAGCAACACTCCAGATTGAACAAGTGGACGGATACGACTCCTGCAGAGCTGAAAGCCTTTATAGCTCTTCAAATGGCGATGGGCCTCGTGACCAAGTCTGCTACCGACCAGTACTGGGAGGAAAACTGGCTTCTCGGCACACCTGGATTCTCTACAGTCATGTGTTGTAATAGGTTAGTATCTATCATCTATGTTTTCCATTTATTAGTTTATTATCTTGTGATCAAGACATTTGTGTTAACAATCTAGATTTATTGTGTGATTCATTTCATCATTTATGTTACAATCATACTGTAGGGTGGATATTGATGGGATGAGTGGGGTCCCAGCTGACTCAAAATTTCAGAGAGGAAGGGTTTTGGGCAGAAAGAAAATAAACCAAGTTTATTCTAATAAAGTCAGAGAGGGATAAAGTAATATGAACAGTAACGTTTTGCTGTTTCTGTCAATTTAGGGGAAGCATTAAATTCAAAACATTTTTCTCTTGTTTGGAAAACATTGTTTCAGATATATGCATTTTATATTTAAATTTTTAATTGATGTAAAAACAATATATTTTAGAGTCAATGAAATCAGTTTTGTAAAAACTATAATAATGTTATATATTTTTTTATGTATTTTCAGGTACCAACTGCTAAACTCCATGCTGCACCTGGTCGACAATGAGCTGAGGATTCCCCGCGGACAACCTGGTTATGATCCTCTGTTCAAAGTCCAGCCTGTTATAGACCTTGTTCGCCCAACATACCAGCAGTCTTTTTCACCAGGTCGTGAACTGGCGGTCGACGAAAGCTTGGCACCGTTCAAAGGGAGACTCTCTTTTCGACAATTCATGCCTATGAAGCCAAAGAAGTTTGGTGTAAAGTTCTGGGTAATTACCGACTCATCCAACGGTTTCTGTCTGGATTGGAGCGTATACACCGGCAAGGAGGAAGGGAGAGGAGGAGACGGTTTGAGCACCAAAGTCGTCAAAGACCTGACTCGGCCTTATGCTGGGAGTGGACGCCATGTATACATGGACAATTTTTATACATCGCCACAGTTATTCGAGGACCTGAAGGAAGTTAATCTTGGTGCATGTGGGACCCTCCGTCTCAACCGAAGGGGCATACCGCCAATGATGAGGGAAGCAGCTGCCGCAGCCCGGAAAGGTGACGCACCAAAATTCTTCAGGAGAGGTGACATGCTGGGTGTCACATGGCACGACACAAAGCGGGTCAGCGCTCTGTCAACCATCCACCCATCTGGATGTCAACAGAGGCAGGTGCGTGACAGAAGATCGGCAGGAGGGGTTCGTCAGGTCACCAAGCCAACTGCAATCTGTGGCTACAATTCATCAATGGGAGGAGTAGACTTACTGGACCAGCGTATGTCCTACTATCGCTATCCTCACCGGCATATAAAATGGTATATGGTGGTATTCCACTTTTTACTTGAAGTTGCACTCGTCAACGGATATCTCGCCTATCGTTTGGCTACGGGCTCTTCTGTGTCAACAAGGAAGTTTCGGATGGAGGTCATCAATGGACTCGTCAATGGCTTCGTGAAGAAGCCAGCAGGTCGCCCTAAGGTACTAAGAGAATCGACACGTGACAACCGGGATGCCCTGAGATATGAAGGCCAACACTTCGCGGGGAAGAGATGCTCTGGTGGGAAGGGGAGATACTACCCAGACTGTGTTGTTTGCTCTAAGAAGAACGGAAATGGACGTAAGACAACTTCCTACTATTGCAAGCGATGCCAACTGCCCATGTGCTTGGAACCGTGCTTCCAGAACTACCACTCTCCACGTGCTTGAACACTGAATAGTTTACTGACTTGGCCCATGTGATGTCTTGGTTTTGTCACCTCTTTTAGTTTTATCTAAAGGACTATGCCATGGCAGTATCATTAGTGCAATCCTAATAATTGTGCAATGTTGTTTCTTATTGTTTTATCATGTATCCATTGTTTACTCTTAAATGATAATCTTATTATTTTTACGTTATCATTTATGTCTTATATAACTAAGTCAATGAATATGCACCGATTTTTCTGAGGTAGTTTGGAGGTGATGGCTGTTGTCTATTTTGTCTATTTTGTCTATTTCATAAGTTATTTTTCAAACTTTGTGCCATGATTATTGCCGTAATATATTAATTGAACACCTGCTTTATTTATGCAATATAGTTTTTAGTAATGGTAATCCTCTGACAAGCATTTACAAGGCTGAATTATTTTCTGATTACTGTAAATATTGTACATACAGTCATATTCAAATACATGTATAATGAGTTATTGACAATATTCCGTGATATTACTGGAGGCGTTGTACATATGTAACTTATGATGTGAAAAGCAATATTTCATTTACTTTGTTATTTATTGATAGCTGATATTTATTGTTTCTTTTGCACAGTCTGTGCATTTGAAAAACTTTATGCCATGAATATTGCCATACTTTACTGATTGAACTAATTGATAAAATGTTGTTTCAATTTGTCACATGGATCCAGTAAAATGTAACCAAACAGTATTCAACTGTATCACAAAGTTATTTGTCATTCTGTGAGTCAATAGTTATTATAGTTGGAGTTTTGTTGTTATACATGTATGGTGGTGATATGTGAAATAGTTAATTAATTTTGAATAGTTTTATAAGTAAATGAAAAAATAATATAAGACAGAATGAATAAGAAGATTGGTAAAATGGAGATTGAAGGATGGATGTGAAAGAGAAAGATATGCATAGAAAAAGAGGGGAGAGAAAGAAAGATGGACAATTGTGACGAAAAAAACAGGGAGAAATAGAAAAAGCGAGGTATGAGATAAGGAGATAGATAGACATGGAAGAGGTAGAACGAGTGAGAGAGAAATAAAGAAAAAGAGAGGGAGGGAGAGAGATAGGAACAAATAATGAAAAAATTTAACAGAGGGAGGAAGAGTAAGATAGTAACAGTGGGATAGGGAGATAGAAATACATGGAAGAGAGAGGGAAATAGAATACCTACTCCCCACCCCCTCCCTCCAAAAAAGAAAGTGTACAGCCATAGGAAGGGAGCGACATAAATAGGTTGAAATATCGTGACATATAGAATGTGAGAGAAAGAAAGATAAGGAGAGATAGAAAAAAACGAAGGTGAGAGGGGGAGATAGAAAGACACTGGTAGAGATACAAAAAAGGAGAAAAAATGAATAAAAGAAACAGGTGGGTAACGAGGACAAGAAAAAAAATGAAATATCAAGAGATTGAAAGAGAGAGAGAGTGGGGCAGATGAGAGAGTAAGGAGAGTGATATGAAAGATAGAAAAAACAAGTTATAAAAAAGGGAGATACAAAAACATGGAAGATAAAGAAACGAGAAAAGACGATAGAAAGTAATTTGAGAGGGAGAAGGAGAGAAATAAGGGGGAGAGTGATAGAAAGAGAAGGGGGAGGGGGTCGTCATAAAATTATAGTGACATAGGAAATGAGAACTTAAATTAATATCAAACCATTCATCCACTCATATATTTGCACAATGAAACAAATCAACTATTTCTAAGCATGAATTACATTTATTATTTTGCAATTGAAGACGATTGTTCTATTACATGTAGGCTACATGGTACAAGAAATATGTTTTACATCGAAAGGTACAAATACTTCTCAAAATAAAACAACATTTATCGAACAGCTTTAACCAAATTTATGAGAACCAATTTATTTGACAATAATTTGTAACAAAAAACAGGAAGTTTGAGTATGAGACTAGGGTCCAAAAGCCTTATGACAGGATAAAAGCAAGCTTTTACTTGAATGAAAGCAAGTGTGCTCTTTGAAAACAAAGAGCAGGAAGTGGCAGTGCATGTAATAGCAAGTGACTATTGCCATGATGCCTACAAAACACTGAACAAAATGGAACTTCTTGATACAACTAATATTTTAGCAGTATAGATAATAACCAATCCATATAATGAGGGCACCATTATAAAGGGTATGAAATTTCCTACAACTTTACTACACAATATTTTGTGGATAAACTAATCGTTAGAGAGTTACAAGCAATTGTAATCATGACTATTGAAAGGAACGAATAGGACTCGTGACCCCAAAAACAATGTGGCACAGGGGGGTTTTGTGGCTGGCACAGGGGATTAGCATCGGATTAGCACTGTGGCATTGGGTTAGTAGTGTGTATGGCATGTTAAGAGTTAATTGCTGCTGTTTTTATCATCCATCATTTCTATCACCAAACACTTTCCGAACTTTAGCCATTTCATGGTTGAGCGAGCACATTCGAAAATTTAGGAATGAATACTCTTTATACTGCATAAATGTATTCTTTTCCTAACAATTTCTCAGGATCAGTTGGATGTATGGACAGATCAGTGGTGGATCCAGAATTTCAAATGGGGGAGGGGCCTATAATCGGGGGAGCCATCAACATTTTCAAATTTTAACATGATCTAACAAGTTGTAAAAGATAATACCCCCAAAACCCTATGATGACACGTCACAATACAGGGGCCGCAGAGCAGTTTTCAAAGGGGGGGGGGGGCTGACCATGCCAAAAATCACAATCGTATTACATTTTTGTACTTGCTTATGGAAAAGAGTGGGGGAGCTTAAGCCCCCCCCCTCCCCGCTTCCGCGGCCCCTGCAATACATCGTGCTCACTCAACCATGAACATACGATATCAAAATTTGGTCTGAAATGGTTAAATGATGGATAGTAAGACAGCTTAACACTATAAAATTCACCTAAAATTAATTTTTGCCCAACTTTGTATTTGCACAATCTGAAAAACGACTCTTGTGACTTTCAAAAATGGTCACTTTTAATTCAATCTTTAATTACTCATGCATGACTCAACCGATCGATCTCATTTTTCCCCAGAAGTTGCTTAATGAGTGTATAAAACCACCCATGAAATATCATATCTCAAAATAATTCGGTTCAAAAGTTACAGCAGTTTGATTTAGGGGGGAATTACTTTTTTTGTTGTGTATATATATATATATATATATATATATATATATATATATATATATAGTATATCCTGTTTTTATGTTGTTTTTTTTTGTTATTTTGCTTTGAACTTTCTTTCGGATTTCGATTTGTAGTTGGTACAGGCGTCGAAAGTACGTCCATAAATTATCACTACCCACTGTTACACCCACAGATGTAATAAACGCCCACAAATGTAATAACACTTTACCCACAAATGTAATCATTTTGATTGGCCAGAAATGTAATAATGACTTTACCCACAAATGTTATAAATTTGAAGGGATTTTTGGCGAATCTGTTCTAAACTAAAACCCTATAGTAATGCGGTCATATAACGCAAATTCACAGTCTTTTTTTCTTCAGAGCCGGTTATATAAAACATTTTAGAGTCTTCCAAACAAAGATCCCAAAATTCATTCTTCTTAATGTTGAATAAATGGAAATATAGCGTAATCTTTCCTCCAGACCTAGTTATACAAAAATCATTCAAAAACAATACAACAACAACAACGACAACAACCAAAAAAGAGACCCCGCAATCTTTCCAACATTTAAAATCAACTCGCATATACATACAGTATATATCTAGTACACAACACATTAATTCAACGCATTTGCACAATGGAACAAATGTTTTGAGGGGTCACAACATAGCCGTGTGAAAAAAAATGTAAAAAGTCGCCATCGAGCGAAGAGAGCCCAAAAAACAATTGGCGTTGTGAAATGAAATTCATTTTTTATTATTAAATTATTAATTTTTACGTTATATTCAGTAAATAACATATTTCATTGTTTTCCATTTAGTTCATTACGTTGCCCCCTCCCTTCACACCAGGGGGCATTTTAGAGCCATTTGAAGGTTACAGATGAAGAGCCCCTACTGCGCAGGATATGGGACCCTTTAGCTAAAGTAAACATTTATACCGTAAATCTTGCGCAGTGTAAAGCTTTACCTAGGTAGGGCATTTAACGAATAACGGGATATTTCAAGCCTTTGGCAAAGGACATTTTTGCCCTGGTTGCGACCATTGTTGCATAAGATTTAACGATATCTAGGCCGGGGTATTTTGGGAGTTCATATGGAGGGGGGGGGGGGCTGCAAGGGCCCCCTTTGAGATTTTGGCCGTTTGACGTTTGATCGCGCCGAAAACTGGCCCCCAGGTTGTCTTGGACATACTCTACAAAACTGTATAGTAATTTACTTCACGCGAATTGGTATAAAGCAATTATGGTTATTAATGCGTAATTAGTAAGCAAAATCATACTTTTCCCTCTAACTCCCTAAAGAAAGCTCCAAATGTTCAAATTTTTGGTATAAAAACTCTTTTTGGTGTTCGTAGCAAGTGTACATGAACAAAATTGCGACATCAGATCAGTTTCTCATGTATTCTATTTTTTTTCCAATTTCTTATGTATTTCTATGTATTTTGGACCTTTTGTTTTTCCTTGTTTTTCAATAGTATTTGTTGATTAATCGTCTGAGATAATAAACGGCATAAAATAAAACATTTAGACCAGCAAAACTAAAGATAATCATACATTTATGATCTTTGGTTGAAAACACAATTTGCTTTGACTTTGTATACGAAATCCCGTTTTTGAGCAATATTTGGTCTGACATGCACTTACATAATGTTGCGTAATATCAGAACCGTGTACCCAGATGACACTAAATTAGTCTCAAAAGTTGCGCAAGATTTAACATTAAAATGTAAACGAGCGGCGCGGTCAAAAAAACCATCGCGTGGCGAAAATATTGCGCGAATCGTTGGATACGGTTAAAAAAGTTTAATGTTATTTTTAATCCATCTTTTTTGTATGTTAGTCCATCTTTCTTCCTTTTCTTTATTTTCAATCCTCGGCAGCCCGGTCGTGTTACTTAGTATTGTTTTATTGTCAAAATTAGTTACTCATTATCCAAATTAGTTCCTGGATCATTCCATTCCATAGGCGAATCCATGGGGAGGGGGTGGACGAGGAGCCCCCCCCCCCATAGCTGGAGCCAAATAAAAAGTAATATTGGAGGGAAAAAAACGAAAAAAAGAAGATGAAGGAAAAAAAAGTAAGGGGAAGACTTTGCATAAATGTTCAGCTTACCCGCTGTCCTTTATTCAGGTCTGATTGTCAAAAAGTGTCCGCTAGTGCTGCACGATCGCATTTATTTTTTATTTATTTATTTATTGTTTTGGGGGGTGAGTTATGTATATATTACAATATCAATTCTTTAACAAACTTAAAAATAGCATTTTGTAACAGTTTACTAAAATAAATTCGGCTCGAGATTTGCGCTCGCCTTAACTGTTAAAATATATCAACTCATGCATCCTATTCATAATTACAAGAGTGCTTTAAATGTACAGTTTTAACATGTTTAAGGCCATATCATTATCATATTTCGAGCTTTCATGGGATAGTAAATTAACTGATATAATATTTACTTCAATGATTAAATTGCCCTTTTTAAGAGTAGAATATCAACTAGTTTTATCTCGCGCTTATAGGAACAGAATAGGAAGATAGTCATCATGTTCTTATTATGACAAAATGTCCTTAGCATATCCCGGTCCCATGTCAAAATTCAAAGCAATGATAGTTATCTTGTTAAAAAAGATCACCCCATTTCCACTAACAAGTTGAAAGAAATTATTGCATTAAAGAGTAAAACTACGGAGAAATCCAATTTTTTTGGGGGAAAATAATTCCGATATTCATTAATTTGACATTGTCTTTGCTTCTTTACCCCTAATATTTATTTTCTAAATGAAACCTATATATATCATTCAATATCCTACCTCGGATGAAGAAGCACGATCAGCGATCTCTCTGTAGAAATCATCATGGAAGTAACAGCGATTGATCGTCAGGTCTGTAAGACGAGGGAGGAGAGATAGAAACCTCCCAAGACAGCGGGATCCCGATTGCTGATTTACAAGGCTCAGATCCCAGAGATTTACGGTCTGGATCTAAGAAAAAAAAATGAGTAGGTGAACCATGGATCAAATACCCTAGATACCATTTACATTAGTAACAGGTTTCAACCTCTTTCAGATGGATATCACGAAGGATGTAAGTCAATTACTCTCACCGTAATTCGAAAATAGCATTTTCTTTTATTTCGAAATTGGTGATGAATAATTTGAAATAATTGTCCTTTATGTTTCATTATCATTATTACAGAATCATTATTTTTTATATTAATTTAATTCCTTATTATAAAGAATCATTAAACCATCTGCTAATTAATGTTAGATAGCCAACCAACCACCATCATGAAAATTAATGATCTCAAATAAATATATGTATTGCTTGTATATTCCCATTGATTTAACCAAAAACATATTTTTCTTTCAGCAATAAAATGCACCATTGCTATTGAATGTTGTTTTTTTTTTAAAGTCAAACATGTAATCGACTCCGTTGTTATATAGAATCAAAATACAACCTGCATATTAATATTGATTAGCCGACCGACAATCATTGGCATTTTATGATCTTGAATATTTAGATGTATAGTGAATTCCCATTCGTATGAAAAATAAATCTTTCGCCAATAAAATGCACTATTGTTACTCTCTTCATTACAATATGCATCTAACCCGACTAAGGGACTAAGGTTATACAAGTCAAGCTACTTATAATTTTCTTCTATGTGTGTCTGTTCATGCTTTTATTCACACGATTCCTTATAAGCTATTCAGCTCATTTAAGATTTCAATATGTAATAATTTCTAATTACTGATAACCCCCTCCAAAAAGAAAGAGAGTAAAAATATATTTTTTTTTTCTTAAAAAAAAAACACATTAAAGCTAAAAAAAACCTCAATATTTTCCGGCAATTATTTTTGTCGTTAAATTTGGGCTGATATTACGTTAATATTGAAATCCAGCTATCCAATCGTTTGTCCAACCCAAGATAAAGAAGGACTCTGTAGAAATCATCATGAAAGAACACATATATATATCAAGTTTGTGAGACTAGGGAGTAGTGAAAGAAATGTCTCAAGACCGCAATATCCTCATTGTTGCTTTACTAGCAGGGGTGTAACAGAGGTCGCGGCCGGGGGGGGGGGGGGCAAGAGCCAAAAAAAATCCTTATGGTAATCATGGTATGAAGGGGCAGTGGTGTAATGAGGCAACATTTTTGAGGGTCCAGATTTGGCGTTCCGGGCAGAAAGTATTCCCTAAAAAAGTTGCAGCAAGCGAAGTGGGCGAGCAAAAATTCGACAATATTAAAGAAATCAAATTTTGTGACAGACTTTCACAAAATATTCAGAAAATGATACATGTTTTCTTCTCTCCCTCCTTCTCTTTCTTTTTTTTGTCTCTAGGCCACTGTGATCAGGATTCGATTTTTTAATGATTGTGCGAGGAGACTAATACCTTGGTCACATTTGTACTACGGCGGCCGTAGGGCGAGTAGAAAACAGCCGTTTTAACATTTTTTGTACCAGCTACATATTGGTGGTTTGAATAAAAATGAATAAAACGACTGTTTTCGACTCGCCGTACGGCCGCCGTAGAACAACTGTTACCGAGGTATTACGCGGTGGTAGCGTGAATAGTAAATCGAAAAAGTGCGCAGTATGGCGCATGCGCAAAAAGGCTGCGTAATAGAAGTCCTGAGCGAGTGAGAAAATAATATACCTTTTCATGATTATCTAATTTAGAGACATTTATGACTTTATATTGTCCCTAACATCATATCTTGCACTTTTCCTTAGCTTTTCTTTCCTCTTTTTCTCTTTTGTTCTTGGTTGTAGAACTTTTAGAGCCATGGCCAAACCGCCAGTGCTAAGCGGGTAACCTTGGAGATTGCCGCTATTCTTAATCAACTCGCATATTCATACAGTATATATCTTGTACACAACACATTAATTCAACGCATTTGCGCAATGGAACAAACATTTTGAGGGGTCACAACATAGCCGTGTGGAAAAAAAAATTAAAAGTCGCCAGCGAGCGAAGAGAGCCCGAAAAACAATTGGCGTTTTGAAATGAAATTCATTTTTTATTATTAAATTATTTATGTTTACGTAATATTCATTAAATAACATATTTCCTTGTATGCCATTTAGTTCATCACATTACCCCCACCCTTCACACCAGGGGGCGTTTTAGAGCCATTTGAAGAAGAGCCCCAACTGCGAAGGATACGAGACCCTTTACCTAAAGTAAACATACGCGGTTAATCTTGCGCAGTGTATAGCTTTTCGTAGGTAGGGCATTTAACGAATAACGGGATATTTCAAGCCTTTGGCAAAGGACATTTTTGCCCTGGATGCGACCATTGTTGCATAAGATTTAACGATATCTAGGCCGGGGTATTTTGGGAGTTCATATGGAGGGGGGGGGGGGCTGCAAGGGCCCCCTTTGAGATTTTGGCCGTTTGACGTTTGATCGCGCCGAAAACTGGCCCCCAGGTTGTCTTCGACATACTCTACAAAACTGTATAGTAATTTACTTCACGCGAATTGGTATAAAGCAATTACGGTTATAATTAGTAAACAAAATCATACTTTTCCCTCTAACTCCCTAAAGAAAGCTCCAAATGTTCAAATTTTTGGTATAAAAACTTTTTGTTTGTGTTCGTAGCAAGTGTACATGAACAAAATTGCGACATCGGATCAGTTTCTTATGTATTTTATTTTTTTGCAATTTCTTATGTATTTTCTATGTTTTTGATAACCTTTTGTCTTTCTTTGTTGTTCAATAGTATTTGTTGGATACTCTTCTGAGATAATAAACGGCATAAAATGAATACATTTAGACTAGCAAAACTAAAGATAATCATACATTTATGATCTTTGGTTGAAAACACAATTTGCTTTGACTTTTTATACGAAATCGCGTTTTTGAGCAATTTTTGGTCTGACATGCACTTACATAATGTTGCGTAATATCAGAACCGCGTACCTGGATGGCACCAAATTGGTGTCAAAAGTTGCGCAAGATTTAAAATTAAAATGTAAACGAGCGGCGCGGTCAAAAAAAGAACATCGCGTGACGAAAATATTGCGCGAATCGTTGGATAGGGTTAAAAAAGTTTAATTTTATTTATAATCCATCTGTTACGATACTGCAACAAATAACAATCAGAAATTGAGATATAAAGTTTAAATATTCCCTTTTTTATTACAGGAAATTGATCATGTACTTAAACGAAATAAAACCAAATAATCTTACATTAATCTCTTGAAGTGTCTGATGTACAATTCAGGGTTATAGTTCACTGTTATAGTCTAATATATATTCCAGGTAGGCTGGGAAGATTCCTTATTGATGATGGCGATGATGAAACTGATGTTGAAGGACGATGAATAATAAGAGTCACTGTAACGAGTTGAAATGTCCGTGAAGACGATGTTGATGATGATTAACAGTCAATTTCAGCAATCCATGGGTTGAAGCGTGTTCATTGAACAGGTTGATGATGTTGATGATCTCGATGAGAACTGATACTTTCTCTCTCAAAATAACTGCAAACAGTTCATTGATGGTGGGCAAATAATTCCACACAATATAGATATTCCAGGTGGAAATAAACTGCTCTGATCTGATCTGGTGAAGTGATCTCATATGATGTGATGTGATCTCCTGCTCTCATATGATGTGATGATCCTTGGAAAATCTGCCAGCCTTATATACTAATTACAAGTATTCTAGATCATTCTCAAAAATTTCACCACCATGGAAGGTTCTAGCACCTTCTTCCAAAAGAACATTCTCTTTTCAGGAGCAGTCAAAATCCAGAAGACTCTTGAATGACCTCATTGAAATCAACAGTGTCAATAACATAGCTAAGCCTATTGTTCCTAATCTCTATTCAGAAATAATAAAACTCCTTGGCCTTTTAAATAGGCAAGGCCTACATAATAAAAAGACATTCTGGAAAATTCTTTACAATTCTTGGCTATCCTTAAGGGAAATAAGTAATAGATGAATGTAATTGCTTTTAAAATTCTTTTACAATTATTCTTATATGTAACACCTCCCCCACGGGGGAAAAGAAAGCTTTACCGTAGTAAAGGTTTCTTTAAGATTACTTTTTCTTTTCACTGTTCAAAGTCATCTTGATAAATCATTTACCGTTATCGTGTACAAAGATATACTACTTAACGAACATGTTAAAATAAATGAACATCAAAGATGTTTTCTTCAAATGACAAACCTGGTCAAAATCATGAATAATTTTACTTTTTATACTCTTGACAGAGCATCAGCAATTACATTATTCTTTCCCTTTATGTGTACAATTTTCAAAGGAAATGGTTGGAGCATTAGGCTCCATCTATACAGTCTTTGATTCTTTGTTTTGAATTTCTCCAAAAACACAAGAGGATTGTGATCTGTATAGACTGTAATCTCTCCATTGGTTAAATACACCTCAAACTGCTGAAGGGCTAGTACGAGACTCAGGGCCTCTTTTTCAATAGTTGAGTACTTCTTCTGAAATCGATTGAGTTTCTTAGAGAAGTAGCACACTGGTTTTTTCGATGCCTTCTTCATCTTCTTGGAGCAATACTGCTCCTACTCCAACATCACATGCATCAATAGCTACTTTGAATGGCTTTGTGAAGTTTGGAGCTGCCAAAACAGGCTCATTCACCAAAATGGCCTTTAATTTCTCAAATGATCTTTGACATTCGTCAGACCAAACATACTTCACTTTTGCCTTCAGCAGGTTTGTCAGAGGACTAACCACAGTACTGTAATTTGGAACAAATTTCCTGTAGAAGCCACTCATACCTAAGAATCTGAGCAATTCTTTCTTAGTTGTGGGAATTGGGAAGTCTAAGATAGCTTGTACCTTGGCTTCTCTTGGTAGCACTTGCCCTTGACCAACCACATGACAAAGATATGTGACCTTTGCCTTGGCAAATTCACTTTTCATCAGATTCACTACTAGATTGGCTTTGTCCAGCCTGTCAAACAGTGCTCGCAAATGATTCAAATGATCATTCCAAGTATCACTGTATACTAGTATGTCGTCTATGTGTACGACACAATTGTCGAGTCCGGCAATCACTTGATTTGTTAACCTTTGGAAGGTTGCTGGTGCATTTTTCATTCCAAAAGGCACGACTTTGCATTGAAATAAGCCTTCAGGTGTGACAAAGGCTGATATCTCCTTGGCTCGGTCAGTCAGTGGCACTTGCCAATATCCTTTAAGCAAGTCTATCTTTGTGATATAGGCAGAATTTCCAACTCTATCAATACAATCTTCTAACCTTGGAATTGGATACGAGTCAGTCTTAGTAACTGCATTTACCTTTCGGTAATCAATGCAAAATCTCTCAGAGCCGTCTGGCTTTGGAACCATTACAATGGGAGAACTCCAACTACTCTGACTCGGTTCGATTATGTCATTATCTAACATAAACCATGTAAACCTTATTCACCATTTCCAACTTGCTTGGATTGAGCCTATAAGGATTCTGTTTGATAGGTCTTACATCACCTATGTCTACATCATGTACAGTTAAAGGTGTACGACCTGGTTTGTCTTTACATACATTCTCATATTCTCTTAACAGGCAAGATATATCATTTCTCTGATCTTCAGGCAGGTGTTTTAATGCCTCATCCATGTTTCCTAACATCTCTGAGTTAGACAACTTTACACCACAGGGTTCGTTCTTAGATACATCTGTATAAGACAATTCATTATCTGTCTTTCCATAGCATTCTTCTTCATGTACATTTACATGTTTTTCTTCTTTGACCTGCGTTGTACCTATTGGCTGACTAGCCTCTCGCTCAAAGTATTCTTTTAACATGTTACATGACAAACTCTTTGAGACTTTGTTCGATCAGGGGTACTGATCACATAGTTGACATCATTCAATTTCTTTTTGACTATGTAGGGACCACTAAACCTAGCTTTCAAGGGCTCACCTTGCAAATGCAACAACACTAACACTTTGTCTCCTGGCTTGAAACTTCGCTCTTTTGCATTTTTGTCAGCTTGAGCTTTCATTTTCCCCTGCGACTCTTTCAAGTGTTCCTTAGCCACATCACAAGCTTTTGAGAGCCTTTCTCTAAACTTCGACACATAGACTAGAAGGTTTACATCATCATCCTGAACCATAAACCTCTCTTTGATAAGCTTTAGGGGACCCCTAACCTCATGACCATAGACCAATTCAAATGGACTGAAACCCGTGGACTCATTCGGGGAATCCCTAGTTGCAAACAGTAGGAATGAGATCCCTTTATCCCAGTCATCAGGATAGTCTTCACAATAAGCCCTAATCATGGTATTCAAAGTCTGATGATAGCGTTCTAACGCTCCTTGGGACTGTGGGTGATAAGCAGAGGACTTGATCTGCTTTATTCCCAACTCCTTCATAACTTGCTGAAATATTCCTGACATGAAATTTGACCCTTGATCAGATTGAATTTCCTTCGGCAGACCGTACCTAGTGAAAAACTGCACCAACGCCTGCACCACTGTCTTTGCAGTGATACTCCTCAAAGGTATCGCCTCTGGAAACCGTGTAGACAAGTCCATAATCGTCAGGAGAAATCTGTGACCCGACCTCGTTCTGGGTAAGGGTCCGACACAATCAACAAGAACCCTAGTAAAAGGTTCATCAAATGCAGGAATGGGTATCAATGGAGCAGGCTTGATAGAAGGCTGTGCCTTACCAATAATCTGACATGTGTGACATGTCTTACAGAAATGCACAACATCTTTGTGCATCTTAGGCCAATAGAAATGCCTCATAATTCTATCTTCTGTCTTCCGAATACCGACATGACCTGCCATAGGTAACTCATGAGCCATTTTCAGAATATCTGTGCGGTAACAAGGAGGAACTACAACCTGGTGAATTATACACCAATCTTCATCAGCTGGTCTCCGGGGAGGTCTCCATTTCCTCATCAAAATGTCATCTTTGACATAAAAGCACTCGGGAACCTTATCAGCATCAGAACCTTCTTTTTGTGACAAGCTTTTCAATTCTGGGTCTGCCTGTTGTGCCTGTACAAGGGAGGATTTACTAAACAAACTATCATTGTTAGCAACAGAGCCTTCAACACTATCCCCATTCAAATCCTTGAAAAGGGTTTCAGCTAACCAGACATCAGTACTCTCCTCTACATCAGCATATTCCGCATCATCCTTTTCAGCTCTACAAGACTAAGACCTAGTAACAACACGATCCGGGAAAATCCCAGGAAAATCTTCCCGCAACAATTCAGTTTCAGCTACCTCAACGGGCTTCTCCGAAACCACTGGAGATGCAACAACTCTATCTCCAGCCAAGTCGTTACCTAACAAGAAATCAACACCTTCCATGGGTAATTCTGGAACGACACCAACAGTCACAGGACCACTAACTAGGTCACACTTTAAGTCGACCTTATGCAAAGGAACCGACATGAAATTTGGGCCAATACCTTGAGCTAAGACGTTGGCATTCTCTGAACTCTCCGGAGGAAGAGCCGAATCACCTGGCACCATCAGGGACTGTGCAGCCCCTGTATCCCTAAGGATCACCACTGACCTACCAGCAGCACCAGTCGAACAAGGGGATACTTCACCATCATGCAAAAAACTTCTAAAAGTTTCATCAACCTGCTTGACTTTATCAGCAAATACCAGAGAAACACTCTCAACATCTCGATTGGGCTCTGATGGAACAAACTCCATCGAGGGAACACTTGTTTGCTTGACAAAACCCATGTCTTTCTTAACTTTGGTTGGCATTCCAACCAATTTCCAACATGATTCTTTCAAATGTCCCGATTTATTACAATGAGTACAAATTTTGGAACTACGACTCTCAGACCTTTTGGTTGATTCTGTGCCCCTACTAGCCTGATTCTTGTTAGTGTCCTTGTCCTTGCTTGCATATTTTCCCTCACTAGGTTTATTGTGGGATTCAAATGACCCTTTATCTTTCTTTTTCCAATAATTCTTGAAAGGAGGCCTATCTCCACTACCGTTATGTGTGACCTCAAATTCATCAGCTACTATGGCTGCTTTACTGACTTCAGTAACTCTGTGGTCTTCTAAGTGAGATTTAATGCCAAAAGGGAGACTCTTTTTTAATTCTTCTAGGAGGACAACTTCCCGAAGGTGAACAAAATCTTTGTCAACTTTCAGTGATCTGTACCACTTATCGAACATCATTTCTTGTTCCCTAGCAAATTCAACATATGTCTGGCGTGATTGTCTTTGCATGTTCCTAAATTTATGTCTGTACGCTTCTGGTACCAACTCATATGCATTGAGAATTGTTTCTTTCACTGTAGCATAGTCACATGATTGCATTTCAGAGAGCGAAGAATATACTTTTGCAGCCTTTCCAACAAAAAACACTTTGAAGGAGAAGAGTCCAGTATTTCTCGGGCCAATTCAGTCTCTTGGCCACTTTTTCAAATGACACAAAATATGTATCAACTCCCTCTTCATCAAATTTTGGCACGAGGCCAATATTCTTCGCCACATCAAAGCCTTGGGGCGATTTATCTTTAGCGGAGTTAGTATTTGCATGAGCTAACTACATTTCTTTCAATTTCAACTGGTACTCTAATCTCATTTTCTCCATTTCTATTTCCTTTTTAAGGTGTTCTTTGATTTTTATTTCCTCTTTTTCAAGTTTAATTTTCTCCTTTTCCAATTCAATGTTTGCCAGTTGGATCCGAGCATCATCTGACATATGGATAGAAGTTTCAGACTCCTCTGTAAGCCTCATGTGACTAGCTAACAAGTCATTTATATCTGCCTTCTTTAAACCTGGGGCTAGAGATACACCCAAACGATCACACTGTTATCAAATCATCCTTCTTCAGTGACTTCAAATGATCATATGACAATTCTGTCATTGCAAGAAATTCTTCAACATCAAATGTAGCCATGGTGAATATACAAAAATACAACCAAGTAATAACACAGTACAGTATATTCTAGAACTTTCCAAAAATTTCCAAAATGTTTCCAATTCAAATTGGCTTTTGTTTCAAACTGACTTTCGTCTCAAATGGTTTTAGTTTCAAATTGGCTTATACGAATTTGGTTTATGTTTCCCGGACAACTGGTTTTAATTTCAAAATTGGCTTATACAAATTTGGTTTTCGTTTCCCGAAAAACTGTGTTTAGTTTCAAATTGGCTTATACAAATTTGGTTTTCGTTTCCCGGACAAGCCCCCAAAATTATTTGTTACGATACTGCAACAAATAACAATCAGAAATTGATATATAAAGTTTAAATTTTCCCTTTTTTATTACAGGAAATTGATCATGTACTTAAACGAAATAAAACCAAATAATCTTACATTAATCTCTTGAAGTGTCTGATTTACAATCCAGGGTTGTAGTTCACTGTTATAGTCCAATATATATTCCAGGTAGGCTGGGAAGATTCCTTATTGATGATGGCGATGATGAAACTGATGTTGAAGGACGATGAATAATAAGAGTCACTGTAACGAGTTGAAATGTCCGTGAAGACGATGTTGATGATGATTAACAGTCAATTTCAGCAATCCATGGGTTGAAGCGTGTTCATTGAACAGGTTGATGATGTTGATGATCTGGATGAGAACTGATAATTTCTCTCTCAAAATAACTGCAAACAGTTCATTGATGGTGGGCAAATAATTCCACACGATATAGATATTCCAGGTGGAAATAAACTGCTCTGATCTGATCTGGTAAAGTGATCTCATATGATGTGATGATCCTTGGAAAATCTGCCAGCCTTATATATTAATTACAAGTATTCTAGACCATTCTCAAAAATTTCAACACCATGGAAGGTTCTAGCACCTTCTTCCAAAAGAACATTCTCTTTTCAGGAGCAGTCAAAATCCAGAAGACTTTTGAATGACCTCACTGAAATCAACAGTGTCAATAATATAGCTAAGCCTATTGTTCCTGATCTCTATTCAGAAATAATAAAACTCCTTGGCCTTTTAAATAGGCAAGGCCTGCATAATAAAAAGACATTCTGGAAAGTTCTTTACAATTCTTGGCTATCCTTAAGGGGAAATAACTAATCAATGAATGTAATTGCTTTTAAAATTCTTTTACAATTATTCTTATTTGTAACACATCTTTTTTGTATGTTAGTCCATCTTTCTTCCTGTTCTTTATGTTCAATCCTCGGCAGTCCGGTCGTGTTATTTAGTTTTGTTTTATTGTCAAAATTAGTTGTTCATTATCCAAATTAGTTCCTGGTTCATTCCATTCCATAGGCGAATCCATGGGGAGGGGGTGGACGAGGAGCCCCCCCATTCCGCAGCCAAATAAAAAGGAATATTGGAGGGAAAAAAACGAAAAAAAAAAATGGGAAAGGAGAGGAGAACAAAAACAAGCGAAAAAATACAAGAAGGAAGATGTAGGAAAAAAAAGGTAAGGGGAAGACTTTGCATAAATGTTCGGCTTACCCGCTGTCCTTTATTCAGGTCTGATTATTAAAAAGTGTCCGCTAGCGCTGCACGATCGCATTTATTTTTTATATATTTATTATTATTTTTTTTTTTGGGGGGGTGAGTTATGTATATATTTCAAAATCAATTCTTTAATAAACTTAAAATCAGCATTTCGTAACAGTTTATAAAAATAAATTCGGCTCGAGATTTGCGCCCGCATTAACTGTTAAAATATATCAACTCATGCATCCTATTCATAATTACAAGAGTGCTTTAAATGTACAGTTTTAAGGCCATATTATTATCATATTTCGAGCTTCAATGAGATAATAAATTAACTAATATAATAATTATTTCAACAATTCAATTGTACTTTTTAAGAATAGAATATCAACTAGTTTTATCTCGCGCTTATAGGAACAGGAATAGGAAGATAGTCATCATGTTCATATTATGACAAAATGTCCTTAGCATATCCCGGTCCTATGTCAAAATTCAAAGCAATGATAGTTACAAATATCAGCCCTTTGTTATTAAGAAGTGAAGTGCGATCGATATCGAACTCATACTATTTCTACAAAGTAATTGAAAGATAGAGCTCAAATTGCCTTTTTTTCAGATCGGAATATCAAATATGTTAAGCTCGCGCCTCGCGCTTGCTTTAATTATTTTCGTGATGACTAATGCATTCAGAATACCCAGATTCTAGGTCTAAATCTGAAAGAAACATGCGCATGTTTATCCAGTTTCAGATCAGAATATCAAAAATTTGTGGCTCACGCTTTGCGCTCGCATTATCAAGGTAGTAAGATCCCCAATTACCCATCCTTTAAGTGATTTACAAAACATAATTAGATTGTCCCGTTTGTAGGTCTACATCTTGAATTTTTCCGCATGTTATACGCGCTCTCATCAATCGTTAAGTTATATACCTATCCTGTTCACGATTACAAAAATTGCTTTGAATTTCCATTATTTTGGTAGAAATGTTTAAGTTTTCAGCTCTAGCTTTGCAACCACATTAGTATTGTAGGAACAACCCCAATTGATCCTTTTCAGAATTCACTAAACATGAATAGATGGTCCCGTTATTAAGTCTAAATCTCAAATTTTCCCGCTCGCATCAATTGTTTAGTAACATAAAACCTACCCTATTCACGAGTACAAAAATAAAATGCTTGGAATTTCCATTCTTTTTGTAGAAATGTCAAAAATCTTAAATTCATGCTTTCCGCTAGCGTTATTTGATTGTTGACATGTAACATGTCTTCATGTCTAACTGCAAGCAGTCCTTGGGCCCGTTGCATAAAACCTTTGCCATAAAAATAACTCTGGCCAAAAAAAAACTCTGGTAAACGTAATAATGCCATTGAAAACTACACATTAAAACGTTTTTTATGGCAAAAGTTTTATGCAACGGGCCCCTTAAGAGGTAACTTTTCGATCAGATCAAAATATATATATATATATATATAACATTATTTAGAAATCCGAATTTGATCGATAATCCCTTCTCGGTTTTAGTAAATATTAATGTGCAATCATAGCAATGTAAAGAACATTTAATTCTCTTTAAAATGATACTCTACATGATATGATTATGGTTCACATGGAGGTGCAGTGCCTTGATATGTGGGGCAAGGTCAAAATTCAAAAGCTGCAAAATGACAATATTAAAAGTCATTGTTCTTTTTTCCGTGGTAATGAGTGAGTTTCTCAGCGTTTTTTTTTTTTTACTTTGATCGATAATTCCTCATCGGTTTTGTAATAAATATCAATGTGTGATTAATATTAATGAATAGATCATTTAATTTTCTTTAAAATAATACCATACAACACATAACAAACAAACAATCATGCATGGGTATTTCAGACAACGATTCAAACCATGTTATCTCACAGTACTATCACTCTAGAAGCAGGGGCTTGATTTGAATGGATTTTCATCTCTACTGACACAGACAAAAGAATCATGTTCTGCATTGACCCTTCGTGACTATTTCTGCTCGTTTTGCAGCTTTTCAATTCATACCTCATCCAACACTTTTGAATCCTGCTCTTTTCTTGATGGCATGATCATAATAAGCATAGTATCATTTTTAAGATAATTAAATGATCTTTTCAATGATGTAAAACATATTTTGCGTTAAATTGTAAGTTGGGAGAAATTAATGGCCAAACACAGAATTCCAAACTTTTTTTAGGGGTTTATATAGGCCTATATAGATATATATATATATAGAGAGAGAGAGAGAGAAAAACAAGGTTGAAACTTTCATGCTTTAATCGTACAAAATTTATTGAAGTCCACAAAGTTTCGACGAGTACATACCGTCTTAATATGTATATATATATATATATATATATATATATATATATATATATATATATATACATATATATATATATATATATATATATTGTTTGCTCGCTCTTCGCGCTGGCAGTAATTATTTAGTTGCATATGCATCTGCTCAGGCATCACAAACATTGCCCAGAATTGTAGGACAAATTCCATAAAATCTCAACAACCAAAAAATAGCTCGCGCTTCGCTCTCGCCTCATTTAAAGAAGGCTTATTGGATTATATTTTACATATGTTGATTTATAAGAATAAAGCTAGTGACTATTAGGACTACCCCTTCAAAGAAACAAACAGAAATCGACATCGAGCGGCCGATCGGGGAAATATATTTCTGAAAAATGTCCGCCCCCCCTCTATTGGTTAAGGCTGGATCTGCCCCTGCATTCTTTTTTTTTAATTTCCCGCTATTGTTTGCTATTTCGGAAGGATTTGTTATTTCTCACATGTTCTTCTTTCGTTCCTTTTCCCGCTTCCCTTCCGTTTTACATTTTTCCCAAATGTTTCTGTTCACTTTTTCCGTTTTCCTCCTTTCTTCTTTGCCCCTTTTCTTCCCCTTCCCCTTCCCCTTTTCCTTTCTTTCTTTCTCCCTCCCTTTTCTTCTGTTCCCGTTTTTTCCTGTGCACATTTTTGGTGGGGGGAGGCTGCCCCCACGCCACTGTTTACAAGGTTCAGATTGTATAGCTTTACAGTGTGGATCTATGGAAATAAAATGTATCATATGAATTTGTGACCCCCGATTTCTTTCACCTAATTTGAAGCTTTTAATCAGGCCCGGGTCAGCTGCGCGTACACACAGAACCGACTAAAGCATACAATTGTCGCTCAGCTATGTGGTTGAATCTGATTGGATCGGATTGGATCACGCTAGGTTTGCGGCCGTTCTATTTAGAGCAAGGGTGACACGGATTTGGGCATGGTGGGACGGACACGTACGGCGATTTCTTGACACTGTTTATTTTCAGCAGGCATTGTTTCTTGTCATTTTCTTTTCAAGGAATGTGAGATGCAATTCATTAGCTGTCTCATCGCTCTCTGCTTTACTGAAGATCAGTACAAATGTCGCCTCTCTTCTTCTTCATTTTCTCATTCAAGCTCATCGATACCCGGTGTCGGGTTTCTCTTCCCCTCCCTCGTAGAGAAATGAAATGCGCAAATGTAGCAAAGTTCCCCAAATCAGACGGAGGCTCCAATTTGTTTAATCTTTTGACGGTTTTTTTGTCCAATGAGAATCATGTATATAATGTTCAGAATGAACTGAATGACTTGAATCTTTTTCCTGTGGTAAAAAATAGCCCACTCTCGGCAAGAAACCGCCAATGAGAATCATGTATATATCAAAATGTTCAGAATGAATTGAATGACTTGAATCTATTTCCTGTGGTAAAAAATAGCCCACTCTCGGCAAGAAACCGCCAGATCTAGCCGGAAGCGTTCATTCAAAAAGTTCAATACCACAGAAATTTTTACCAAATTGATGGAAAATAAACAATAAATGACGGTGCGATGGCACAACAAAAAATCGTGATTTTACATCACCATAACGAAGAAGAGTTTAATTTTCTAATGCTTTTTCCGGTGGTGAACTAGGCCAATCGGTTAAAAATATATATTTGAAAGGGGGGGAGGGGAATGGCACATTTTTGCTGCTTTTCACGGCGGCGCGCGGTGTATTTGAAGTGGTTGACGCTTAAATGTTTGGGTAAATTCCATATGAATGAATATGTGAACCATTGATCAATAATTTGTTAACAATTGTTTGGCATAACTCCTATTAGTTTAAGATATGTATGCTCGATCTGTAATGAAAATCACATGTCAGAAAAAAAATTGTTTAACAAATTATAATTTCCTCTTTATTTTACTATTCATCGTCCACGTCGGACGGCATTAGCATATTAATGAGTCAGAAAGAAGAGGATTGAGGCTACTTGAATAAGTTGAATTCCAGTTAATCGCTCATGAACCAGAATAGCCTGGTGGTTAAGTCGCTGCCCGGAAAGCAGTAGATGGCTGGTTTGAATCCCACTGGTTACACATTTTTCTAACTTATGATTTGCATTACAGATCGAACATATCTTAAACTAATAAGAGTAATGCCGAAAGTTGGTTAAAATTACAATTTCCTCCTATTAAAGCAGCTTTATTTACTATCTAATGTCCACGGTGGACGGTATTTGCATTTTAATGAGTCAGAAAGAGGATCAAGGGTATTTGAATTCCAGTTCATCGTGGCTTAGCCATTGACAAGAATAGCCTGGTGGTTCAGTCGCTACCCGGAAAGCAATAGATGGTGGGTTCGAATCCCACTAGTTCAATTTTTTTCTGACTTATGATTTTCATTACAGATCGAGTATACAGATCTCAAACTAATAGGAGTAATGCCAAAAAAAAGTTAAACGTTATAATTTCCTCCTATTAAAGCCTCTTTATTTACCATTGATCCCATTAACATGAGCAGCAGGATCCCCATTACTAGACCATCAGGTTGATATAAAAGGTCAGATTCACAGAGGATGTAATACCCCTTTAATTTTCCCTTACAGTGATTATGGAATAAATCTGAGCAATAATCAATTACTCCCATAATACTCTTATTTGAAAAGAGTATTTTTTTTTCAAATTGTTTAATGATCAATGTCCCTCTCATATGTTTCATTATCATTATTACACAATCGTGATATTTCATTTTTTATTCAAATATATTGACACCGTTATTATAAAAAAATATAATATCATCAACCGATTAATCTTGGTTAGCCAACCAACATTTATGATCTTGAATATTTGCATGTGTAGTGCATGTGTATTCCCATTCGTCTGAATAAAACATATTTTTACTTTGTTCATGCACTATTGCTACTCTCTTCATTGCAATATGTTTCTAACCTGACGAGGAACTACAAACCTGGCTTCTTATTGGGTCATCTTTCCTGTTCATATTCTTCAGTGCCTCTGTTTTTTTTGCTCTTCTTCACAATGCCTTTAAAAAGGTGTTCAGGTTATTTAAGATTTTGATTTGTAATAATTTTTAGTTCCGAAATAATTCACCCCTCCTAAAAAAAATATAGAGTGAAATACTTTTTTGCATTATATTCTTCATCAAAGCTGACATTTTACTTTCAGAAAATTGTTTTGGGGTTACATTTCGATTTATATTCCTTTCTAATCAAAGCTCAAATTTATCTTCTTATATCTAACCTGAGATGAAGAAGCACGTTCAGCGATCTCTCTGTACAAATCATCATGAAAGGAACTGTGGTTGATCATCAGGTCTGTAAGACGAGGGAGTAGACAGAGAAACCTCCCAAGAAAACATGATCCTGATTGGTGATTCACAACGTACAAACCGTTTAACTGTAGAGTCTGGATCTATGGAAATAAAAATGTATAATAGGTTTGTTGAATCATTGGTCAATGGTCTAGATCCCATTCACATTAGTTGCAGGTTTCCCACTGCTAGACCATGAAATTGATATCAAAGATCAAATTTACAGAGGATGTAATATCCACTTGATTTCCCCCTTTGATTGCTTATGGCATAAATCTGAGCAATAATCAAATACATCCATATACTCTAATTTGAAAATAGTATTCTTTTTTCCAATTGTTTAGTGATCAATGTCCCTCTCACATGTTTCATTATCATTATTACACAATCGTGATATATCTGTTTTTATTCATATATATTTACACCGTTATTATAACAAATCATAATACCATTAACTGATTAATCTTGGTTAGCCAATCAACATTTATGATCTTGAATATTTGCATGTGTAGTGCATGTGTATTCCCATTCGTCTGAATAAAACATATTTTTACTTTGTTCATGCACTATTGCTACTCTCTTCATTGCAATTTGTTTCTAACCTGACGAGGGACTACAAACCTGGCTTTTTATTGGTTCATCTTTCATGTTCGTATTATACAATTCCTCTTTTTTTTTGGTTTTCTTCACAATGCCTTTTAAAAGGTGTTCAGCTCATTTAAGATTTTAATGTGTAATAATTTCTAGTTCCAAAATAATTTAACCCTCCTAAAAGAAAGATAGAGTGAAACACTTTTTTCATTATATTCTTCATCAAAGCTGACATTTTACTTTCAGAAAATTGTTTTGGGGTTATATCTCCATTTTTATTCCTTTCTAATCAAAGCTCAAATTTATCTTTGTATATCTAACCTGAGATGAAGAAGCACGTTCAGCGATCTCTCTGTAGAAATCATCATGAAAGGAACTTTGGTTGATCATCAGGTCTGTAAGACGAGAGAGTGGACAGAGAAACCTCCCAATACTACATGATCCTGATTGCTGATTCACATTGTCCAAACGGATTAATTTTACAGTCTGGATCTATGGAAATAAAAATGTATAATAGGACTGTTGAATCATTGGTCAATGGTCTAGATCACGTTTACATTAGCGGCAGTTTTCCCACTGCTAGACCATAAAATTGATATAAAAGATCAAATTCACAGAGGATGTAATATCCACTTGATTTCCCCCTTTGATTGCTTATGGCATAAATCTTCACAATATTCAAATACATCCATATAGTCTAATTTGAAAATTGAAGTATTCTTCTTTTTTTCCAATTGATGAGTGATCAATGTCCCTCTCATATGTTTCATCATCATTATTACACAATAGTGATATTTCATTTTTTATTCAAATATATTGACACCGTTATTCTCAAGAATCATAATACCATCAACCGAGTAATCTTGGTTTGCCAACCAATCATCATTGACATCATCTTGAATATTATGTATAGTATAGTAATTCACTTTCGTCTGAATAAAACATATTTTAATTTCGCTCGTGCACTATTGCTACTCTCTTCATTGCAATAGGTTTCTAACCCGACGAGGGACTACAAGCCTGGCTTTTTATTACCTCATCTTTCATGCTTATATTCTTCAATGACGCTTTTTTTGCTCTTCATCACAATGCCCTTTAAAAGGTGTTCAGCTATTTCAAGATTTTAACATAATTTCTAGTTCCCAATAGTTCACGCCTCCTAAAAGAAAGATAGAGTGAAATACTCTTTTTCATTATATTCTTCATTAAAGCTGACATTTTAATTTCAGAAAATTGTTTTGGGGTTACTTAGCCTAGATTCCTTTCCGAATGAAACATAAATATATCTTTGTATATCTAACCTGAGATGAAGAAGCACGTTTAGCAATTTCCTCGTAGAAATCATCATGAAAGGAACATTTGTTGATCGTCAGGTCTGTAAGACGAGGGAGGAGAGATATAAACCTCCCAAAACAACATGATCCTGATTGCTGATCTACAAGGTTCAGATAGGAGAGTTCTACATTGTGGATCTATGGAAATAAAAACGCGTAATTTCGGTAATGAATAGGTGAACCATGGATCAAATGGTCTAGATACCGTTTACATTAATAGCAGTTTCCCCTCCATCAGATTGATATAAAAGGTCAAATTCACAAAGGATGTAATACCTTGTTACTTTCAAACTTTGAGTGCTCATGGCATGAATCTCCCCAACAATCAATTAATCTGATCCTAATTCGAAAATAGTATTTTTATTTCGAATAGTTAAGTGATAAATAATCTGCATAAACGTTTTTAATATGCATTATGTCAGAATTTTTACAGAATCATGATGATGTTGAACCCCTAATCGTATATGTATAATCTAAATCTTACAATCATCATGATCATTGAATATTTCATTTCAGATCATTTCGTTTATTTCCAATACCTGTATGTATATATATATATATATATACAGTACCGGCCGCGGGAAACGTCTAAGTGCCCCCTAAGGCGGACGCGGTAGCCCGTAACGGGCATTTGAGGGGAGCGGACGCGGGAAGACGCCCGCATCCGCCCTCCTAGAAAATGACCGCCCGCGTCTATCCCCGGGGCACTGTGACGTTTCCCGCAGCCGGCACTGTAACACTAAAACTTTTCGAAAAAAATCTTTCAAATCGGAAGCAAAAGGTAATAAAAGGCTGATAAAAGAAAAAGAAAACTGGGAGCCCGGACTGAGAGAAGGGGAAAGGGGAGAAAGAGAATAGAGGGGGGGGGGGTGAAGAAGAGAAAGAGGGAAAAGGTAAAATGGAGAAGGGATAAGAAAGGGGAAAATTAAACCAAGAAGAAGAACCTAGAGAGAAAGAAAACAGAGGTGATGAAAAAAAGCGAAGGTGAGATAGAAAGAAAAGAGGGAAGGTGGAAGGCAAATAAAAGAAAGAAGGATAAAGAGAAGGAATAAGGGGTGAGAAATTAAAAAGGAAGGGAAAATTGAGAAAGATGAAATAGCGGGGATAAATGTTACTGAAGGCGAGAAAGAGAGAGGGAAAGGGACTAAGAAAAGAAACAAGGAAAATGAAAGAAAAGGATATGACTATTCTTATCAAAATACTGGAACCCCTCTCTAATTTTCATCATTTTTTATCCCCTTCCTGATTTACCTTTATCTATCTCAACCACTAGCTCTCATCTTTTCCCGATGTTTATCTGTGGACATCATTTTCATATGCACCTCTCATCATCAAATTTATTTTCATTTATCGTTTAGTTCTTTCTCAATCCTCTCTAAAACTACTCTTTCTATCTTCCCAACATATAATGCTATGTTAAATTAAGCTACTTATACATTTCTATAGAATACAAGAAACTGTTGTTTCGCAATATAACGGAGGGGGTATTACAAAAGAAGGGAAAGGGAAAGCAATAGAAAATAAAGGGGAGAAACAAATCAAGGAGTGAAAGGGGGCACAGAAAAGGAAGGGGGGGGGGGAAAGGGAACAGAAGGGATAAAGGAAAGGGAAAGATATATATATATATATATACAATATATATATATATCTTTTTTCCCGGCCGCGGGAAACGTCACAGTGCCCCGGGGATAGACGCGGGCGGTTCCCTAGGGCAATAATTTTCTAGGACGCGGGAAGACGCCCGCGTCCGCTCCCCTCAAATGCCCGCTACGGGCTACCGCGTCCGCCCTAGGGGGCACTGTGACGTTTCCCGCGGCCGGCACTGTATATACATATATATATATATATATATATATATATATATATATATATATATATATATATATATATATGTGTAAAGTTATATATGTACAACAGCTTTTGGCATCTCTTTTTAATTTAAATATTGTAAAGAAATGGATGAAGAGAACAATGGTAGGCGTAGCTTAAATCAAGGTTCCCCAGAGCTATCTACCCTTTGGAAAAATTGGTGATGCCCAAAAAATGTCTCTGCCGGGATTCGATCCCGGGCCCCTAGCTTTGAACACTGGTCCCTTAACCACTAGACCGCAGAGACGGGTTAGTGGCTAGGCCGAACCCAATCCAATTGACCGTCAGAAAGACATTTTTTCGACATTATACCAATTATAATTTCCTTTGTCGGGTGAAGGTGGGTTTAGAACAATGACAAGCTGCCATGCCTCAGCTGGATCAAAGCTATTGCTTCGATACAGTACATGTATGGGAGAAGAAATACAAAAGTGTAAAGTTATATAATTATGTACAACAGCTTTTGGCAACTCTTTTTTATTTAAATATTGTAAAAAAAATGATGAAGAGAACAATGGAAGGCGTAGCCTGAAAAAACTCTGGGGAACCTTGGTTTAAGTTACGCCTACCATTGTTTTCTTAATCCATTTCTTTACAATATTTAAATAAAAAAGAGTTGCCAAAAACTGTTGTAAATATATAACTTTACACATTTGTATCTCTTCTCCCATACATGTACTGTATCGAAGCAATAGCTCTGATCCAGCTGAGGCATGGCGGCTTGTCATTGTTCTAAACCCACCTTCACCCAAGAAATGAAATTGTAATTGGTATAGTGTCGAAAATCTGTCTATCTGACGGTCAATCGGATTGGGTTCGGCCAAGCCACTAACCCGTCTCTGTGGTCTAGTGGTTAAGGCACCGGCGTTCAAAGCTGGGGGCCCTGGTTCGATTCCCGGCAGAGACATTCTTTCGGCATCACCTTGATATAAGCTACGCCTACCATTGTTCTCTTCATCCATTTCTTTACAATATATACATATATATATATATATATATATATATATATATATATATATATATATATATATATATACAAATTATACGCAATAAGATAAATAAAATGTGTATGAATATTACATCAAGATATCATATAAGCAGTTTGGAAATAAAAGAGGCTGTTAGCAGCGGAGCTTGTTGGGTGCAGCCACAATTGATTTTGGAATATTCATAGTAAAGGTCTAATATACTATAGTACATTTGCTATTCATGGAATAAATTAGATAAATGCAAACAACTTGTGGCAACTATCTTGTAAATTGTCTAATTATCTAATTTGTTTCCATATATTTCCTCCTTCCCGATGAATGCATATATTCAGGCTTGTATTAGCTGAGATCCAACTCCGGCACTCGACTACTCATTGTTCATTAACTCATCTGCTCCAAAAGACAAAAGAATCAATAAAAAAGTTAGGAATTTGCCTGCCAGCTAATTCAACTCGATCTCGTCTAACTGCTGGGCCGCCTCCGTGGTCTAGTGGTTAAGGCAATGGCGGTCCGAGCAAGAGACCCGGGTTTGATTACCGGCGAAAGCATTTTTTCAACCTCTGATTCAGAATTGATGAGAGCTCTGAGGAATCTTGAGTGAAGCTATGCATCTATCATTCTGTTATGTACATTTGTTTTACTGCTTATTACTTACAAGAGAGTTGCCACAGGTTATTCACATTTGTATAAATTATGTGCAAAAAATCTTTATTTTTAAATTAACAAAAAGATGCACTTCTCTTCTTTCATCTGAATCCAATCTCAACCTTTATACGATTTTGCTTTTGCTAGCCCCATATATCCTGTTTTGTTATGAATCGTGCGAGAACACCTGTAATTTCTAGTTTCCAATAATTCACACCTAAAAGAAAGAGAGTGAAATATATTCTTCATTGTATTCTTCATCAAAGCTGACGTTTTACTTTCAGAAAATTGTTTTGGGGTTACATTTAGATTTATATACCTTTCTAATCAAAGCTCAAATTTATCTTTGTATATCTAACCTGAGTTGAAGCAGGTTCAGCGATCTCTCTGTAGAAATCATCATGAAAGGAACAGGAGGAGATCGTCAGGTGTGTAAGACGAGGGAGTAGAGAGAGAAATTTCCCAAGACAACATGATCCTGATTGCTGATTCACAACGTCCAAACCACTGAAATTTACAGTGTGGATCTATAAAAATGAAAATGTATGATAGGTTTGTTGAATCATTGGTCAATGGTCTAGATCCCATTTACATTAGTAGCATGTTCCCCACTACTAGACCATCAGACTGATATAACAACGCAACTTCACAGAGGGTGTAATACCCGCATAATTTCCCTCTTTGAGCTGTTGAGTTTTTATTGAATAAATCTGAGCAATAATCACTTACTCCCGTATACTCTAATTTGAAAAAAAGTATTATCCGTTTATTTCTAATGATTAGGTGGTAAATGAAAAATCAATGTCCCTCTCATATGTTTAATTCGATTACCGGCGAAAGCATTTTTTCAACCTCTGATTCAAACTTGATGAGAGCTCTGAGGGATCTTGAGTGAAGCTACGTATCTATCATTCTGTCATTAACATTTATTTTACTGTTTATTATTTACAAGAGAGTTGCCACAGGTGATTTACATTTGTATAAATTATGTGCAAAAAAAATCTTTATTTTTAAATGAACAAAAAGATGCACTTGTCTTCTTTCATCTGAATCCAATATCAACCTTTATACGATTTTGCTTTTGCTAGCCCCATATATCCTGTTTTGTTTATGAATCGTGCTATAACACCTGTTTAATGTTCTTTGCTAAATAACAATGCCTAGAAATCTGAGTAATAAATAGTTTTGTTCGACCCCTACTCGAAAAGGATATTTTTGCTCTTGTTTTTTATTGTTATCAAATAGTTCAGTGATGGAGTAACCCCTCCCCTTCCACACAAAATAAACCAATAATCATTTTACGTCTTTCTATTTCTTCGTGAACTTCTAGATAAAGTATTCGACGCATTGAAGAATTACAAACTTTTTGGATACATAATTAGTTTTCTTAGTATGTTATAAGTTTTCTCTTACTAGGAATTCATTAAATCATTCCACAAAGCAACATCCTTATATTCTCAAAATCCCAATTCCTTTTAAAGAAATGTACGGCGAGACCCAGAAAAAAAAACAAGTGGAGCGCATCTGACAGTCTCACCTGCATCACGCGACTCAATATAGCGACAGTGCTGACTTTGCAAACTGATATTTACAAAAGGCCCATAATATAGTGATACAATATTATCATTGAAAATAAATGAAATTTGACATCGATCATGCGACCCAAAATTTGTGATAGTTGATTACCCCTATATCCACATTTTATAAACTATATTTATAAACTTTGAAAGTTATGACAGCAATCGAATAATTTTCTCGAAGACGACCAAAGTTCGATGACCTAGAATGACCGTTGACTTTGATCATGTGACCTGAAACTCGCGTGAGATGTTCAGTGATACTTGATTACTCTTATGTCTAAGAGTTATGAACTAGACCAATAAACTTTAAAAGTTATGATGATGATTCAACAGATACCCTCAACTTGGAAAAATGTTCATTGACCCTAAATGACATTTGAATTTAATCCTGTGACCTTAAACTCAATCAGGATGTTCAGAAATACTTGATTAATCTTATATTTCAGTTTTATGAACTAGGTCCTTATACTTTTTAAGTTATGCTGTCATTAAAAAAAAATCACCTTCGGTTAATATTTGATTTTGACGCCGCCGCCGCCTTAAAAAGTGGCGCCTATAGGGTCACTCTGCTCAGCAGGTGAGACGAAACAAGTGAAGCGACTGTGGCAGTCTCACACGCAGTACGCGATTCAATACAGCAGCAGTAATGACTTTGAAAACTACTATAAACTAATTACAAAAAACACAAAAATTCATATAATGATACAACACGACATTTATTGACCCTAAATTGCATTTGAACTTGATCATGTGACCTAAGACTTGTCAGCGATACTTGATTACCCCTATGTTTATGACGCAGTTGAGTAAGTTATGCTTTCTTTCCAACGGATGGAAAATGGCGTGTTGCTGTATTTTAATATCGAGGACCTTGGTGTTTCTGTAATAGTAAAGCTTGCTGTTATAGCTGCTTCTGTGTCCGTTATATCTCGTTTTGAATGCGTTCTCGGTTTAACTAAAATCCTTTTCAATTGTGTTAGTGTTCAGCGTTGTAACTGGAACTTGGTAGACAACGCTCTCTTTTTAAACATTTTCCTTCAACCGAAAAATTTTGCGGAGTTTCCGCATATGCATTCACGGTGGTTTTCCATTTTCTCTTTTTCAGCATGCTCAGCTCTATGCCTGGACTGTTTAGTATCTGCTTATGTCCCCTAAGATTGTTTATGCCTACTTCATATTCGGTTAGAAACTGTCATGACTGGAGCTTATTTTGACTGTGCTGCGGTTGATGACATTGGTTCGTGGACAACTACCCCCGGACAATTACCCCCCCGATGACAATTACCCCCCGGACAACTACCCCCAGACAACTACCCCTGAGGACTATTACCCCCTGAGGGCAATTACCCCCGGACAATTACCCCCCGCACAACTACCCTTGGGGAATTACCCCCGGACAACTACCCCCGGACAATTACCCCCCGGAAAATTACATCCAGGACAATAACCCCCCGAACAATTACCCCCGGACAATTACCCCCGGACAATTACCCCCCCCCCGGACAACTACCCCCGGACAATTACCCCCCGGGCAAATACCCCCAGGACAATAACTCCCCGGACAATTACCACCAAGAACAATTACCTCCCCCCGGACAATAACCCCCTAGACAAAGGGAGTGCACAGAGTCATACGTCAGCCGTACGCTTGACGTAAGATGTACTCAAGGTATTCTTGAGTATCTTGGAATCAAACGAACGCTGTAAGAAAGCTTTAAAAGTGAGCTCCATCCATAGGCAGATAGATCAAGGGGGGCCGAGGTGCCCGCCCCTCCCCCTATTGGCGGAGCAAACAAATGAAAAAAAGGGGAAGGAAAGAAAAAAAGGAAAAGGGGGAAAAAGAGGGAAAAGAAGAGGTAAAATAAGATGAGGGAGACGAGTTTAAAAAGGTCAGGGGAAGACTTGGAAAATGATTGAAAAATATATTTCATGTCACTACATTAAATTTGTCGCAGGCGCTTCGCGCTTACATAGCCTGTTTGACGAGGTACATATCCTGCTAAATAGACTGGTATGTAGCTTAAAATTAAGTTTTGAAGTCGATATACAAAGCATATTTCAGCTCGGACAGTATTCATTATTTTGTTTAATTTACAAACTGATTTTTAAGTGCTCTGTTTAATGTCCGTTCTATGGTGTGAATACAACTTGCAGCTTGCACTATGCGCTCGCATAATTTGATTTGCCAAATTATATAAAAACTACTTAAACCCCCCCCCCCCTTGTTTATGACAGTCTCACGATTTGCGCTCGCATTTTCGTTAAAAATATATCAACTCACAAATCCTATTTTTGATTACAAAAGTGCTTAAAAAATTCAGTTTTCAGGCATCGGTGTCAGCACATTTCAGTCACTCAGGCTTATTACATTAATAAATATGATAATAAAAAATCATGAATTCTTAATGACTAAATTGTCCCTTTTCAGAAAAGAATATCGACAACACCACAGTTTCATTTGTTTCATATCGCTCTTAGGAAGAGGAATAAGAAAGTTGTCACCAGTTTCATATGATGACAAAATGTCCTTAGACCTAGAATGTCTAGGTCCTTGGTCAAAATATTAATGAAGATATCAGCTCGCGCTTCACACTCGCATCATTTATCAAGTGCTTTCCACATCCACTACACCATTTTCATACCGGAATATCAAATATTTTCCGCTCGCGCTTTTCGCTTGCATTATTGATTTTCGTGATAGAAATATCAGAATGCCCAGATTCTGTCTAACTCTAAAACACACGCGCAATATTGAGATACGGCGCAGCTTCATCTTTATTCAAAACGTGCTAAAATTGTCTAGATTCAGATCAGATCGTGCTTTGCGCTCGCATAATTAATGTAGGAAGAAAAAAAATACCCATCCTTTTTCATGATTTATACTAATCCACTTACTTTTGCAACCTAAGTTGTCATACATTCTTTGATTATTGTATAATATACTAAGTAGCCTCCAAATTAGCATTTATTATTCTACGGAGACTTTAACCCCCAAGGCCACTTTTGGCTTTATTTTAAGTCCTCCTTTTCGTTTCTCATTATTATTACCGTACACAGGCCTAATTATACATGAATATCATTGTGTTTATTTTAAGTAGTGTTTTGAATGTTTACATTTTTAAAATACTGATGTATATATTTGAATGTGTTTTTTTCTATTTATATATCTGTACTCAATGCCTTTTTTAAGATTGAAATGAATGAATAAATAAACTGAACAAAACATGATTAGAGTGTCCCATTTTTAGGTCAGAATTTCACAAGAAATTCACCCCGCGCTTTGCGCTCACATTATTTAATAGTTGAAATATGCATCGTTTTAATGGCTAACTGCAAAACCTACTTTACAGGTCCCTTGTCGATCAAGCCCGAAACCATATTAAAAATTTCTGCTCGCGCTTATCGCTCGCAGTACGCATCTTGTTCAGCTTCACAAACATTGCCCAGAATAGTCAATTTTCAGGTTAAAATAAATATCATTATTATTCATTATTACTTGTTATTTGTACTGCGCTTTTCATATTAGGCCCAAACCGCTTACAATAAATTAATTAAATGTAATATTTTAACAACTACAAAGTACGAAAGAGATGAGTATTTGGCGGTCGCAATATTTAAATAGGGCTTATAAGATAATTACAGTTTTTATGTTGTTTTATAAGAATAAAGCGTAGAAATGACTGTTAGGACATCAGCGTTTTGCCCCCTGTTACACCCACAAATGTAATAATCGCCCACAAATGTAATAACGCCCACAAATGTAATAATCGCCCACAAATGTAATAACACTTTACCTACAAATGTAATAACGCCCACAAATGTAATAACTTCGCCCACAAATGTAATAATGCACTTTACCCACAAATGTAATAATTTTTGATCGCCCACAAATGTAATAATGACTTTACCCACAAATGTAATAAATTTGAAGGGATTTTTGACGAATCCGTCCTAAACTAAAATCCTATAGAAATGCATTCATATAGCACAAAAGTGCAAACTCTTTCTTGAGGATAAGTCCAAAGTTTTTTTTTCCAGACCCGATTAATTAAAAAACTAGTATATAAGTCCAAAGTCTTTTTTCCAGACCCAGTTTTTTTTAATTGTTATATGAGTCCAAAGTCTTTTTTCCAGACCCAGTTGTTAAAAAAAATATTGTATAAGTCCAAAGTCTTTTTTTCCAGACCCGGTTGATTGAAAAATCAAAATATCACTCCAAAGTTTTTTCCAGACCCAGTTAATGAAAAAAATTATTATATAAGTCCAAAGTCTTTTTTTCCAGACCCGGTTAATTAAAAAATTATAATATCAGTCCAAAGTCTTTTTTCCATACCCAGTGGTTTCAGAAATTATTATGTGAGTCCAAATTCTTTTTTCCAGACCCAGTTAATAAAAAAATTATTATATAAGTCCAAAGTCTTTTTTCCAGACCTGTTTATTTCAAAAATTATAATATAGGTCCAAACTAACATACGACAATGATATTCTAGTGGCTGAATAAAAATGAGAATCAAGCATAGTGTTTTCTCCACACCCTGTTATTCAAAACTGGTGGAATCAGGCAAAAAGTAACCCAACCCTCTTATTAATGTTTAATAACATGGAAATATAGCATAGTCTTTCATCCAGACCCACATCTTTCAAATAACACATGATGAATAACAACAATAAATTAGTAACAATAAAAAAGAAAAGCAAACAAAGACCCACGATCCTATTTATGTTGAGTAACATGGAAATATAGCGTGGTCTTTCCTCCAGACCCAGTTATAAAAATCATAAAACACACAACAACAACCAACAGCAAAACAAAGACCCTGTAATCTTATCACTATTGAATAGCATGGAAATATGGTGTAGTCTTTCTCCAGACCCAATTATTTCAAAATAACAAAAATTATGTTAAAAAAGAACAACAGAATCTAAAACCCAACTATCCTTCAAACTAATAACCTTCAATGAATAAAAGTTTAGAGAGTTTTCTTTATTCCAGACCTTGTCATTTTCAAATATAAGATAAATGAAATCTTCATAACTAAGACTCAATCTTATTCTCGTGCCTTTTCAACACGAATAAGATGATTGTGGGAGTATTTCATCAACATTTATGTCCGACCTTGATGTTGATTGGCTAAGATGCAGTGCTTCCATGGCTAGTGTCGGATAAAATGGGACTTGTCGGATTAAACGTCAGACAACTCGTTTTTCATGAAATGCTCCCCGAGCTCTAAGTTTTGATGGTTGTTATTAATTATAAATTTCTTTGCCTGGAAGAAAAAGTGAATGTTTAAATACATTATATATTACAGGATCTTAGGCTGGAAGAGGGTTTTAATTTTAAATGTTTGTTTTGTTGTTCTGGTTTTTTTTAACAAGCTGGTCTAGTCAAATTAAGTATGCGTTATCACGAGGGTTTTATACTTTGGAAGAAGGTTTAAGAGTAATGTTTATTTGTATTTTTAAGAGAACTGGGTGAGGGGTAAAGACATTACTTTAAGCCCAAGCATTTACACTGGGTTTAATTTTGAAGATTGGTCTTAGCTGTTATTTTTTTCAATATTTGTTTATCTTTTAAATAACCGGGTCTTGAAGAAAGACTAAGCATAATAGTCGTCTTATTCCACAAGAATAAGAATATGACAAAGTCTTATGTTTTCTTAAAATTGTTTAAATCATTTTTAAATCACTGGGTCTGGAATAAAGACAACACTCTAAACATGTCCTTTTCTACATGCATGGTCTTAATTTGGAGAATTGTTTGTTCTTAGATTCGTTGTTGGGGGTTGGGGTTTATTGATTTTTTATTTTTGAAATAATTGTGCCTGGAGGAAAGTCGATCTTCGACAATTGGTCTTCGTGTTATTCCACAGTAATGAAATTATTGGGTCTTCGTTTTAGAATATTTTTAAAAACTATTCCATTTTTTTCAAATAATAACAAAGTCTGGAGGAAGGATGTTTGCTTTACCCATGCATTATTGCAATGTTTTGTTGGGCTCGTAGTATTATTAAAAAAAACTAGGTGGGGTAAAGTCATATTTCTTTACTGGGTGTAACTTTGGAAGACTGGTCTTAGATTTGAAGTTTTATAAATTCATTTTTAAATAGCCGGGTCTGGAGAAAAGAGTAGATTTTCAAACTCACGCTATTTCACAAGAATAAGAATATGATAGAGAATTATGTTAGAATATTTTTTTGCGTATTTGTTTTAATGATTAGGTCTGGACTAAAGACGACGCTCTAACCTTCTTTTTTAAAGCATTTCTTAGGTTGAAGGATCGTTTGGTCTTAGATTTTGATTTTTTTAATCATAATTACCATTAGCGTAATTTTGAAAAATAAAACTGGGTCGGGCTGAAAGACTGCGCTACATGTGTATGTCCATGTTATCCAGCTTTAATAAGATTATGGGGTCTTTATATTGTTTTGAAAATGTACATGTAATTCATAATTAAGGAGGAAAGACTATGCTATATTTTCATGGAATTCAACATTACCAAGAGTGGAGGATCTTTTTTTTCAATCATTTCTTATTTTGAAATAATCTGATCTGGATGAATGTCTACACTTTATTTTCATGTTATTCAACATCAATAGATTGTGTGGTCTTTTTTTAAGATTTGATGTTTTAAATAACCCGAGAAACGTGTCTGAGCTATATGAATGCATTAATATAGGGTTTAGTTTTTAGTTTTAAGTAACCGGGTCGACAGAAAAGACTTTGCAGTTTTGTGCTACATGAACGCTTACTATTGGGTTTAGTTTTTAGTTTTAAGTAACCAGGTCAAGATTACGCTTGATTCTCACTTTACTCTAAGCGCATATATTCACAATTATACACCACATAAGCTGAAGCAGCCACATACATTAATTCCACCAGTCTTCATTAACTGGGTCTGGAAAAAAGACTAAGCTCGATTCTCATTTGACTGGTTGCCAAAAAAAGATAAGAACCCCCCCCCCCTTTATTCCACTGGAATATCATTATCGTATCTTAGTTTGGACTTATATTGTAATTTAGAAATACCCGTGTCTGAAAAAAGACTTTGGACATATCGTATAATTTTTTATCAACTGGGTATGGAAAAAAGACTTCGGACTTATATTTCATTTTTTTAATTAACCAGGTCTGGAAAAAAGACTACGCTTGATTCTCAATTTACTCTTAGCGCATGTATTCACAATAATACACCAAATAAGTTGAATAACAACTACAGACATTAATTCCACCAGTCTTCATTAACTGGGTCTAGAGAAAAGATTAACTCTTTAAGCGCCATTGGCAGCTATTTGTGCCCATAGGCCACTTATGCCGGTGGCAGCTATTTGTGACAAAGTAACTTTTTTTTTGTTTAACCAATTTTACAGCCAGAAAATCAACACCATATTCTGTGTTTTTTATGTTGTTATACTGGCAAGAAATTCACAATTCATTTTATCATATAACAAATAGTGGTTTACATAGACATTTTTTGAGTAAGATTGTATTTTTGCATCATTATTTTGAAGAGTTGATTTTGGATATTGCAGCGATCTGAATCAAGATTTCCCCTATAGAAACATGTGATATAACGGTTGTGTGTAGCAATACACGTACTTCTATGGGCAGAGCAAAGGCGAGTGTACGAAGGCATTGAGCTCAGAATTGACCAATGACAGAGCGGTACGATGATCCTCACCCAGCACTACTCGCCCATTCGCTATTGTTACATGAATATTCATGAGGTATCGATCGGGTCTTTTGCAGGCCGGTATGGTAGTATTCTTGTGTCAAGGCTTTTTTGTGCCTGCAAATGTTCACGGTTTGGGGGAGATTTTTATTTTTTTTTTGGGGGGGGAGGTTTTATACTTTGTTTTTTGCATTCTCATAATATTGTTCTCTTTATGAATATATGAGTAAAGAAGGCTGTCATCCAACTCTCGTCGCACTGCAATCATCACACTCATTGTTTATTTATTAATTTATTATTGTTATTATTATTATCATTATTAGTATGACTATTATCATTATCATTATTATATTATTGTTATTTTAATTATTATTATCATTTTCGATATTTTTCTCCTTCACCTTATTCTTATTATCATTAAAGGGATGGTCCGGGCTGAAAGTTTTATAGTTTTATAAATAGGGCAGGATTCACTGAGCAAATTACCGAAAAATTCATAAAAACTGGATAACAAATAACAAAGTTATTGAATTTTAAAAGTCAATGCGGCAAGGGCGAAATAAAATGTATGATGTGTGTGATCTTTTATTTACAAAATTCTGTGAATTTCATGCATTTTCCGCAATGCGTTTTTTTTCATTCTTCCTCATTTGTTTTATTAGCGAGAAATAATTAATATTAATCAATGTATCATTTCTTCCGATGATCCGCTTTCTTTTGATTTTCCCTTTTTGCCAGCAAAACGATGATGGGTAAATAACCCTACACGCTGAGCTCATATGTCAAATCTGATATCATATACTACTAAATGAAAAAAATAATATATCAAGCAAATTTGAAAATTGAAATTTGAAATTGAAAATGTTAAATGTACTAACATATCGAGTATGTTTATTGTGCATGAGTCCTACCGCATGAATAAAATATTGACAATGCACGTTATAAAGAAGTTTATTGGTGTCATTTATATAAAATGTGAACAGCAAATGATGTCCATTTCATTTTTTTTCAGGAAAGGGGAAGTCAAATTAATCCTTACCAGATTAATATTTTCAATGACGGGGTAATTATCGATATCACAAATAAGAGGTGTAGTAAATATAATTTCTGATATTGTCGAAAGCAATATCTTACTTTTCCGATAGATGATCCATTACAAACATATTACTTGAATAAACAAAGGTTTAACAAATTATAAAGATCTAAATTTCTACAAATTGTTAGTAATTGCTACCTTCACATCCCATCGCTTCGTTATTTCTTTTTCCGCTTTTATCTTTCAATTTTCTGTATGTTTGATTTGTCAAGAATTACATGTATATAGCTTATACATTTCTTCAATCTTAAATTTCATCTTTATCCTTTATTTCTAAATATGCAAAGTAGGATACAGCTATAAGTTGATTTATTTATTTTAAACTATTTGTTTTCTTTATGCTTTTGATAAGTGGAAGTAACGCTGCCAGTGTTTGTGCTGGTGGTCGTGGTGGTGGAGGTGTGCTGTTTCCCCCTTGATTTCTTGTTATCATTCTCGACATTATCCATGGCATCTTTACCATCATCCCTATCGTCATCATCATCAGTTAGATTACAGGAAATTTGACGCATATTGTTGATGCAAAATGTCTTAAAGTCGAAACAAATATTTTAATAAAAATTATGTATTTTAATGGCAATAAGTCAATGGAAGGTGTTGGGGAAAGAGACAGAGGAATTTTAATCTTGATCTCAACGGAGAGAAAAGCTATTGTTCGTATCGGAACCTTTGAAAGTATTCAATTGTCAAATCAAAAGACGCGCGCGTGGCCCGATTTCTATAAACATCCTGTGCTAAATTGCTTTCCTCGATAATAGGTCAGGAGGGAGCGCGGATTAGACATTCCTCATGAAAGGGAGTCTGGGCATCTATTGTTTATGACTTGGTGGAATGAACAATAAAATGTAGTCGCTATCAGACAGGTTGCTACTTTGGTCGAACATTATTCTTTTTAATGCCGAACAGATATAATGAATATTTCACCCCATCATGAAATGTCCACAGAGTGAATTTTACCTGTTTTATCTATCGTTCTTTCACTGTTCAGCTACGATTTTATATCAAATAGTGATCCCATTGGGTTTCCTGGCATGTCGACGAAGACCGTTGCCTTTTTTTCAAACCGCTTGCTATGTATGCTCGCTCGCTGAATGAAATGAAGCCTACAGTTTGATAATAATCAATTATTCAAAGGCAAAATATGCAATGAGGCCCTTTTCTTGTCTCAGATTGTCATTATATTTTCATATTTATATTGCATTATATTTTCCACAAGAAAAAGAATATCCAGCATATATTGAAAAAAAAAACCCGAGATGAAAAAGAAAGGAGAGTCCAGAGATTACGAGAGATCGATGGATAGATAGAGAGAGAGAGATGTGAGATCAATTACGTAATAATGATAATGTATAAATATTATGCTAGAATTATGTTTGGTAATAAATACATTTAATTTTGTATTCAACCTGGGTCATCACAAAAAAGGGCTAAAAATCAACATAAACATTTCCACCTGACATCACATTTTTTTAGGCGGGGGATCAGACCAGAAATACAGAACAAATAGGCCTATTTTCATTTTGAAAATTTGTATTGATTTTTAGTTTGGAACTGATCTGCATTTCCTCGTCTTGATTCACGAAAAAAAAAATCTAGTTCTGTGTACTTTGCCAAGAACGTTCATATAATTTTGTGGGATTTTACACCCCAAACCTGTTATACCCCTTTCATAAACCTAATTATGCGGCTAATTATATAGCAGCATAATTTGGTCGTAAAATCGGAAGAGGACCAGAGTTATCCACATTATTTTTATGCTGCAATTATCGGCATAATAGCAGCATCGGGACCAGATTTTGACTTTATGAACGCATTTCGAAACTAAGGCGGGTAATTGCCATGGAGCGATCACAAGGTCACCCTTTTCAAACGCAACCGCATCCGGGGGGTGCGGTTTCCATGACGATTATCCTCCTTTTTCAGGACGGGCGCTCGTAAAAATAATGCGGATTATTTTCGGAGTTTATGAACGCAATTTTTATTGAATTATCCGCATAGTTTTATGAAAGGGGTATTAGTGTATTGAATCTGTCCGATCCCTCTTTATCTATATTTAAATACATCATCTTTAGTTTTCTATATTTTGTCTCCTTGTGACTGGCAATAACTTTGTTACAGTACGAAAGCCCGTATGTACGACGAATAGACCCTGACAAAATATGACCAAACTTTACACTGATTCATGATCGAACGATAGTTGACTGGGTCGCAAATGTTTGTTGGCGACACTGGATAGAAATCGCCTACATTATCCAAAACAGTATATAGTTGAGTACATCGCACACCACAAATCGTATCCAGGTTACAAATTTTCCAAAGCATGTTTTGAATTACGACAATATTGAAAAGAATTGAAATGACATAAAAATTTACTCTGCACTAATAATTTTGTTGCGGAATACCGCGCATTCTAAAAAATTACCGGGTCTTGTTTTGAAGACTACACGAATGTAAGGGTACGGTCGGCTGCACTGTGAAGATACATGGCTCTAATATATTATTGTGTGTGTTTGCGTGGGGATCGCAGCTGTGCTGTGATTGGTCACTTGATCGACGACAATGCCCTTTTTGGAAAAGGACGGTTTCAATTGTGTGTGTATAAACCCTCTCGTATTTCAGAGGAAATAACTTGAATAGCAAAATAGTATTTCATTCAAAAGATCATTATTTTTCATATTTTTTGTTTGTTCAGTTACATCAATAGATACGTCATTTGAAAGGGTAAACATTGAACTTTCATTTTATATTCTTAATTTCTTGGTATCTCTACAATTCCTTGGGTTATTTACTCTTTGAAATGTTCATGAAATCATAATTTTTCTAGGTTTTACTTATTGAAAAAAACGATGTAAAATATTTCATCTTTTCTCAATTTTTCCAAACGCAGATTTGAAAGGTCATAACATGATCATAAAGTCCATGAACCATGCATCATTTCATGTGTAGAAGTTTTCATTATACAACGTACGGGTAAAGAGTTACCGTTTTAAAATCAGTCTTTGCTTACGTTTCGGTCAATTTAGGATTCCTCGAAAATCCCTGGCACTAGAGGGGTATTGGACCTGGCATAGTAAGAGTTAAGCTCGATTCTCATTTTTATTCCACTGGAATATCATTATCGTATCTTAGTTTGGACTTATATTATAATTCTTGAAATACCCGGGTCTGAAAAAAGAATTTGGACATATCGTATAATTTGTTTAACAACTGGGTCTGGATTAATGACTTTGGACTTATATTTCAATTTTTGATTTAACTGGGTCTGGAAAAAAGACTTTACACTATTGTGCTATATGAACACATTACTATAGGGTTTAGTTTTTAGTTTAAGTAACCGGGTCTGGCGAAAAGACTACGCTTGATTCTCCATTTACTCTCAGCGCATATTCACAATATAAGCCGTGCAAGTTGAAACAACAACAAAGTCAGTAATTCCACCAGTCTTGATTAACTGGGTCTGGAGAAAAGACTATGCTCGATTCTCATTTTTATTCCACTGGAATATCGTTATCGTATCTTAGTTTAGACTTAAATTGTAATTTTTTAATTAACCGGCTCTGGAAAACAGAATGCACTTTTGTGCTATATGAAGACGTTAGGGTTTTAGATATTAGTTTTAAGTTACCAGGTCTGGAGAAAAGACTACGCTTGATTCTCGATTTACTTTTATCGCATATATTCACAATATGAGCCATATAAGTTGAAACAACAACACAGACATTAATTCTACCAGTCTTAATTAACTGGGTCTGGAGAAAAGTCTACGCTCGATTCTCATTTTAATTCCACTGGAATATCATTATCGTATCTTAGTTTGGACTTATATTATAATTTTTCAAACAACCAGGTCTGGAAAAAAGACTTTGGACTTATATAATAGTTTTTTAAACAACCTGGTCAGGAAAAATACTTTGGACTTATCTCCAACAAAGACTTTGCACTTTGTGCTATATGAACGCATTACTATAGGATTTTAGTTTAGAACGGAATCGCCAAAATCCCTTCAAATTTATTCATTTGTGGGTAAAGTCATTATTACATTTGTGGGCGATCAAATATTATTACTTTGTGGGTAAAGTGCATTTTTACATTTGTGGGAAAAGTGGGAATATTACATTTGTGGGTGCAACACCCCCCCTCACCGCCCTTATTTTTCACGACCAAGAAAAAAGAGAAATGAAAAGGGATGAGGGTGAAATATAGACCTACAATTAAAAAAAAAGGGTTATGTCACAATCTATCAAAATTTTTTTGTGATAAAAATGTTGAAATTCTTGCTAGCTCGCTTCGCCCGCAACTTCTTATTAATTTTTACGTGATACGCTGTATTGAGCCCCCTCAAAAATTTTGGATCATTACTTCACTGGGACAACCCCTTCAAAAACAAATAAAAATCAACTTTGAGCGGCCGATCTGGGTAAATATGGGTGAAAAAAATTCGCCCCCCAATTGGGAAGAGCTGGATTCGCCCCTGCCATCTACAAAACTTTACGAAACCCAGAATTCGATCATAATTTGTATGTCACCATAGCTTAAGATCATTCGTTTTGGCAATCTTCGCAGTGGTGTAGTATACAGGGGGGGGGGCCAGGGGGCACGTGCCCCTCCCTGAGATTTGGTTTGCCCCCCTGAAAAAATTGACGGAGCAAAAAAAAGGGGGAGAATGAAAGAAAAAGTAAGGGGAAAGATAGAAGAAAAAGAAGAGGAAAATAAAAAGGAGGAAGAGGATTGAATAATATAAGGTGAAGGGAAGACTTTATTTTTATGTCACTTTATAAAATTTTCGCTCATTTCCGCTCGCATTGCCTTTTCGATGAGATTCATATCTTGCTCAATATAAGTTGATATGGAGCTTAAAATATCAAGTTTTTAAGTCAATATACAAAACATATTTCATCTCAGATATCGAGCTTTTAGTATTTTTAAATTGACGAATTGATAACTATTAATAATTTCACCTCACGCTGCTTGGTCGCATTATTTGATTTGCATAGGCCTACTTTATAAATTCTTACAAGCCGTCCTTAAAATGCACCTTAAAGGAATTGTATCATGATTGCCAATTTGTATAGAAAAAACACTGTATTTGATTATGTCATAATGTTTACAATTTAGTAATTTTGGTACTTAATTTCCTTCTTTAATGTTTAATTGCTTTCACCCAAGAATAATACACACAAAAACACCTTATAATTTTACCATTTAGGGCCTAAAATGGTAAAATTGCAAGGTGTTCTTGTGTGTATTATCTTTGCATAATTTTTTTTTTAAGCTTACTGTATTAAGTCATAGAGTCACATCTTAATCTGGAATGTGCACCAATTGTTTCATAATTCTTAGCTTCTTGTTACTAATTATTTTAAAATAACAGGTTTATCGGTCTTATGGGACAGTGTTAGTGTTGATAGTTGCGCTATCGACTTTCAATATTTCTACCTATGAAGACTGTCTTTTTTTACATTTTATCTATTTGCCTGATTTCTTTCCTGAAATTGAACCCAAAATAAATATTTTTAGAAATCAGATTAGTTAAAATCAGAGATATTCAGCATTTGTGGTTATTATGACTAATCTTGTTGAATCTTTCTATTACACATTTTCTGATGAATATATGCATAACCAAACGGGAGGTTTTGGGTAGAGCCCCCCCCCCCCCCATTTTTCATGATGCAGAAGGCGCCACTAAACCAAAAAAGGAAAAAAGAAGAAAGTGAAAGAACAGGAAAAAGAGCAATATAAAAGAGAAAGAAAAAGTTATTAACGTAAGATAAAATATGAAATATTTCGAAAACATGTGCCACCGACTAAAACTTACATTGGGTCCCGCTTAATTCTAACATTGATGCTGGAGAGAAGAGGGGGGGGGGGATTTTCCGGGGTAATTGTCCGGGGGGGTAGTTGTCCGGGGTTAGTGTCCGAGGGGTAGTTATCCGGGGGGTAATTGTCCGGGGTGGTAATTGTCCGGGGGTAGTTGTCCGGGGGGTAGTTGTCCGGGGGGTAATTGTCCTCGGGGGTTAATTGTCCGGGGGGAGTTGTCGGGGGGTAATTGTCCTAGAACCGATGATATTGTGTTGTGGACGATCTGGTTGAACACATCGATGATCAGAATGGAAAGCTTTCCTATGTTGGTTTTAAGTGCTATGGTATTCTGTCTTCTGTTTTCAACGGGTGGTTGTGGGGTACACTTTAGCTTACAGTCATATCCACTTTTTTGTATAACACTCCCTTGTACGGGGATGCCGTTTGTTTGAATGTTCCTTTGCTGAAAGAAATGCAGGGCATTCGCTTGTTGATACTTCGAGGATTGATGGGAGGATGGTTGCTATTCTTTTGGATGCACAATGGAGATATGTTAGGTTTGTCGAGGCTGAAGGATATATCCACAAATTGTATCTCTTTTTTGATGTCTTCAGTCTGACTCTCGGTCCAAACATGCCAATTTTTCAAACGTTTGGCAGATTCTCTGTTAGAAAACCCTTTCAGCTAAATATAATTTTGTTTATCATTCTTTTGTGAGAACCTCGTCCTTGGCCCCTTCCCCCTTGAAGCGTCATTGCAATTTTAAATTCATTCAATTACGTAGGCTACGAATAATGAGTCAACCCCTGTAAATCACTAACCCCAACGGAGAATTGCAACTTCATCAAACTTGAAGGGGGGGGGCCTGGGTCCGAGACTTTTGAAACCCGCCTCTGCACTTTCTAAAAAAAATCAACCACAAAATTTTAGGTTTGGTTACAAGGAGAAATAATTACAAAATGATACATAATAAAGATACGTTGGATGAAACGCAGAGCTAGGCCCTATGCAAATTAAAAGCAAAAGAGCAAAGATATCGTATAGAATATATACATATCGGAGTTCTCTGTAGGCACTGTAATCATGGTAATCATAACCTAGTAGTCATGGTTGAGATTTTCTGATAAGTCCCCCCCCCCCCCCCCCGAAACAAGGAAATCATCCTCAGGGTAGAGTACATGGGATCAGGGTAAACGAGTATTATTTTCCCATGGCGCCCTTAACCATGGCAATTGCCTATCCGGTATTGAGGGGCAGTTCACCTACCTTGGAATCTACCTCTTTGCCATGAAGGTCTGGAAAACACACGTCAACTTTCTCAGTTCCAAACACCAATAACTTACAAACACTCGTTCGATGGCAAATTGCATCTAGCAAGTCTGTCGACATGGTCCATGGCTTAACTTGCAATGTGCTTTGTTCCTGTTGAAATATATGTGGAATGATTACAAAATATTGACTGTCCTTGAGGTAGTCAAGTAGAGCCCCAACATAACCGTCAAGTTGAGTATGACTGCATTTTTTTTTTATTGTAAGATACCGACGGGTGCCACCTGGGCACCTTTTCTTTTCTTTGACGTCATAGCCCATGCCTACTTTTTCACATACCTCTCAAATATAATTTTCATTTCTTACGAAATTCCTATGTCATTTTTGGTATCAAACGAAAGCTAATGAAAAGTCAAATGCAAATATATGGATAACTGCGCATTTGAATTACACGTAGGTCAGTTAAATGCTATTTAAGATCTGTCAAATTGTCTAGCAAATGTAAGTGAGACATATAATGCGGAACATACTATGCTTTAAACACAAACAAGTTAAGTATAATATGCATGTTTTTGCAAAGCATAAAATTGAGATTGTGCATATTACAATTACGTTGGATGCTACCTTGGCATCTTGAGGAATTTATTTTTTCTGAAGTCATTAAGCCACACAAACTTTCAATTACATTCCTCTTAAATTGGGCGTTTCTATTTAGTGGAAGAAACATATCATGTTTGAAATCACATTAAAAAAATGCATAAAAACAACCACATAAATATGAATCACTGCGCCTTTAAAACGTGTCCAGGGCTATTAAAGGTCATTTACGGTCATACAAGGTCAAATTGGGTCACAAATGTAAGTAATGCAACATATAATGAGGAATACAAACAAGTGGGGCATTATGAATGTAGGTCTATTTTTGGCTGAAAGTCATGTGGAAGATGTGCAGATTAAGAATATGAAGAAGGCCATTTTGGCAACCTTAAGCAACGTCCTTTTCTGACAGTATAAACCACACCCTTTTTTACATACATGTAGGTCAATCTCTTAATTATGTCTTATCTAGTGTACTAAATAAACAAGATCATGTTTGGTATTAGATTAAAGCTTATGGGAAATGAAATGTAGATTTAAATGTTAGAAAAAGATGAAGCACTTGTGAGGTGACCTTTAGACCATTTACACGCTTAAAGGGTTGATGATCGCGCGAGTTATAGAGTCACTTTAAAAACCAAATGTTTAATATATAATTTTGCATCCAAAAATATCATGTGACTGCAAATAATCTACACCACTTTAACATTTTCCACCATGTTCTGTTATATTCCTCTCACAACTGCCCTCTGTACCATAGCTCTTCGACCAGATGCTCATAACATTCCCCTTTACCAACAATCTCATCTACATGCCTCTGCTAGAGCTGTCTCACGTCGATTCACACTTGCAGTATGAACTATGAAATATATGATTCGACGGCCGACCAGCAACTGCATTAATCCTTAAAAGTTATAGAACAATGTGACGCTGACTTCTATCGACAAGGAAAGTCTTTTAATTCCTTGGGAGTAAACCACTCTGTCTTGAATAAGTACGAGTAGGCAAAATGTCCTGTTCAATGTACTATGAGCTATCTTCTGAAGATGTAATGGCAGTAGAAGCACATATAATTTTTCTCGGACACTGAGACTTCTGTTCTACCAGTGTTCTTATTTTGGGTTTACAAGCCTTTTGCATACTGATGGAAAAATAATTGACAATAAAGTACGACATTCATGACATTTGGCGTTTTGGAGAAAAATGCTAGCTTCGCACAGAAAATTCCGTATCTGGCTGTGATACCATGTTGTGACAATTCGGCAAGGGAAAGTTTTCCACTCTAAACTTGCTGCTCGAATAAGATCTTAATCTATAAAGTCCGAAAAGTTACTGGCATAATATTAATACTTTTAATCTTTCGTAACTAATACAACAAATGCAATGATATGTCTAAAATTACTTAGCACTACTTTACACTATTTAGCAAGAAGAAATATGCTTCAAAGATCTTGAGCCTACCCCAAACTGACAAGTCAGCAAAAGAGCATGATTATCAAAGGTGCTCTTCCTCATGAGCTTTATCTGGAGAGCAACTGATCAGAATGACTCCCTTGCAGCTTGCCTCCCATGTATGTGTGGGAAGTATAAGTTAGGAAGACACTCCTGTACCTGTTCATAGCACATTAGTTACTCCCAAGGAATTATCCAAACTTATTCCATGTGTATTTAAATCGGGGCCAGCATGCTCTAGGGCAGGGGTTCTCAAATACGGCCCGCGGGCCGGATCCGGCCCTTGGAGCTTCTCAATCTGGCCCGCGAGACTCTGCTGGTTTTTTTAATCACTTTTAAGTCATAGTATGTTACATAGCTCAAATTGATTACATTGTGTATCCATGTAGACCCAACCGTAATAAAAGTAGTGGCTGTCAACTTAATTTCACTTTTTAAAAAAGGTTAGTGGAGACTTTTCTGTCTGTTCAATCTACTTTCTCATTAGATGACCAGCGTTGTTCTCACCATGTTTGGATAAAGGTGCGAAAGTGCATTTTCCACAATGAATATTTTAAAGAACTATCTCATACCGAAGTACCTTGGCAGGGGCCGTTGAACGGTTTCAAGGCGGGGGGGGGGGGGGGGCTGGCAATGCAAGAAATTACAATCATGTGGTCATTTTTACGTTTTTGTACATGGTTTTGGAAAAAAGTGGGGGCTCAAGCCCCCCCCCTCCCTCCCCGCTTCCCTGGCCTCTGCTTCCGTGGCCACTGAAAAATATTTATACTCCAAGACATTATCTGACAGTCTACCCAATACCAAGAATGTATAGGTACCATCTAGATTACTTTTAACAAAGTAATACAATTTTGTTATCATTAATATTGACTCTCGCTGTTTTGCCTGCGTTCCATATGAAACTACAAAAATTTGTTGGAATTAAATGCGCCCAAAATAAGGGCCAGATTGCACAAGAGAGAATCTAGGACCCCCGACCGCAAGGGTCTTTGCGCTTCACGCACATTTTTTTTAAGTATCCACATCATCTTTGCCCTTTCAGGTTTACTTGGAGCCTTATCTGGCCCTTCAAAGAAAAGAGTTTGACAACCCCTGCTCTAGGGTTAGCATTTGCCACTTCTCGTGTATCGTAATGTAAATAACATTTGATAAAACTGACCACACAGTTGAGACTAAAGAGGGGGAAATCGGTCTGGAAGATAAAAGATGAATGAGAGTAAAAAATGTACTGGAGTTAGAATGATAGCAAATGCCTAACTTGTCTAACTGGATATTGCCTAAAAGTGAATTTGTGTCGAGTATCACATTTTTTGATAATTACTTATAGGCCTATGTGAAAAGTGGGCGTGGTTCTTGGCGTCAGAAAATAAATATTGCCAAAGGATGAAGAGGTAACACCTTTCCTTAATAAACACACCCTCAACCTAACATGAGATATTTGACATTATAATTCATTACATTTGTGGCCAAGTTTGACCTTTAATAACATTAATATGACCTTTAATTCCCCTGGAAAAGTTTTAAGGGCTTTGAGATTCATATATGTGGATTTTATTTTTAATCTGACTTAATTCGATATCAAACACGATATGTTAATTCCGCTAATTATTTAACAGGAATGTAAGAAAGCTGGTGTGGTTTATGACGTCACAAAAAAAAAATTCCCAAAGATGATATGCACACCCTCAGCTTAACCTTTGACAATAGATTCACATAATATCCAACTTGTTTTAATTTAAAACATGATATGTTCTACATTATATGTATTACTTATATTTGTAAGTCAGTTTGACCGTTTAAGATCTCAGATGACCATTACCGGCCTATGCGTGATTTTATTGTCCGGTGATCCATACATTACATTTGATTTTCATTATCTTTAATTCGATACCAATCATGACATGTTTATTTCTCAAAATATGAAATTCATATTTAAGAGGCCTGTGAAAAAGTAGGCGTGGCCTATGACTTCGAGAAAAAAAATGCCCAAGGGTACCCAGGTGCCAGGTGGAACCCGGCCGACTCTTGAAGTAGACACCCCCTACTACATCTTCCAGAAAAATAAATCGCAGTCATACCCAACTTGACGGTCATGCAATAATTTTGATCAAATCTACCAAACTAAGGGGAACATTATAAATACAGTGTGTCCGTGAAAAGGGGTAACCGGGATTCCCATGTCTATTTTCTTCAAAGGCAAATTTATCTATTCTTTTTTTTACTTTGATACCTAACACGAGACAAACATTTCACGCATTAATGAGCGCGACGAGTTTGAAATTTTAAAGTCGAACCAGGTTGTGCAGATTAATGGGACAAGATTGGTTCGAGATACGATTGGCTCATTAACATTTTTTTTTTTGGAATTCTTTGTTAAGATTCTCTCGTTGATCCAAGAAATGAGAGTGGATACAGATTCACACGTGAGTTTCTGGGCAAATCGTTTCTGATATGCCTCAATATTCATTATTTGCAATCTGCAATGCGTGAACGATTTTCTTAGCTGTTGATTTCAAATTCGAGAGGAGATTACACTATTGCCATGAGTATCGAATTTATATTAAATTACATTGTGAAATCTCTCTAAAAACGGGTTTTCTTTTTTTGTGTGACGCACTGTATTGCCGGCAAAAGAGTTATATAAGCCCAAATCTTTAGGCGAGGGCAATATGTGTCTTGTAAGGGCAATACACTTGATGTTCGTCGAAAGAAGATCCAGTCAATATTGTTTTATCACCCAAACCAGATATTTAGAACAAACTCTTGATAATGGTGACACTTCTTTCCAGAAAAGAGAATTATTGTGCCATTTTATCAGGGTCAAGGCTCTGCACAAGTTTATCATTTTGACATATTGTTAAGCGCCTGGATCCTGCGTTGTCACACAATGCAATTCCAGAACAAGATTGTTGCACAAACTGCAAACAGGATTCACTAGAAATGAGGTGGGGTACATTTTATACCCGCCCCACACACAAAGGTTTACCAGATGTACATTGCTTTCATATATGTGATTTTATTCACCTTTTAGAACGATTACTTTATCATTGTTTTGGTGAGACAGAAATAAGACTTTAACAAAATAAAACATGTTGATTGCAAATTGCTTGAAGATACCCGGGAAGCGATATACAATAGTCAACAATACAAATATAAGAAATGTTTAAACACGTCAATCGAGTTTTGATATAAAATCAATTACAAATAAAATATAATAACCTCACGAGAATGAAGGACACTCTAGAGAAAACATTTAGTATTTCTTTTATCCACGGAGATGAAGCCATAACGTTCTCTGTTTGGTTGAAATGGAATTTTAAATGGCATTCCGTCTTTAATTATTTGATTGTTCTCTTTCATATTGTAGAGGTCCATCACACGATTTCTTGATCTCGTAACGTGCCACAGACACATTATTTTGATGCAATTGTAATGATTATATCTACAATCGTAGTATTTCGTATTCTGTTTAATGTTAGCATTACACGCTTTACAAAAAACAATACACATTGGACTGTGTTGTATATAAATCTTTAGTCATTCACACAAAGTAAGGCTTTTGCATGTGACTATGAAATTTTAAAAGAAAAATGTACAATTTTCGAATACACATTAATATGGCATGTTCATAACCCCTTGCCATTTCGGATCCATCTGCTCATTTTAATTTTCCTTTTGTATTTATTATTATACGGCAGTTTTATACAGCATTTACCTCGTCATGTTGAAGTGTCACTTTAATCCTGTTCTCGGCATTAATTTGTTCTGCCAGGGGATCTACTTCGTTATCCGTAAAACAAGCGAAGATACTAGAACGAAATATACATTATATAGGTTTACGTTAACATTAATTAAACTTGAAAATATCCCTAACAGATTGTAATCCTACATGTATGTTGTTTTTCTCTCAGTTATCAAAACTGTAGTTGAGTCAGCGAAATTTCCAATAATATGACGCATCATCAGAGTGGTTTGAAGACCCCCCCCCCCTCCTCTGTCATTTTAAAACTAATTATTGACGGTATATTTTACAGGGGGGGGGGGGGGGCTTGATAAACCTCAACAGGCAATAGTGCCTTTGAAAATAGCATTTCTTTATTTCACGTGTGTTCAATCATGTCATTTTTGCCCACAATCTTGCTCATGTGTTAACACACACCATTGAATGATATCGCCCCGTATATTTTTTACCCAAACATTTACTATATTAGATAACTGGCTAGTAACCTTTAAATGTATTCATCAAGATTTTACAAAATATAAATGAGAGGGAAACAATAAAAAAATAATCAAAGTGAACTGAAGATTTGTTTCATGGGGAGTTTTGATAATTATGTAATTTTGGGCCAAATGCCTTGAAGTTTCCTCTTATTTGCATAATTTTCGAATTTGGTGCGTTCACTTAGCATAATAAATCGGTATTTTATATACTGCAATCAAAATAACAACGCAAGGGCGCATGTGACCGATATTAAAACACCGATATTTAAAAAACTAATTAAATTGTAGTATTTAAATAACGATTTAAAAACTAAGACGCTTTCCAAAATCTAAGTGCTCAAAAAAGCATGAATTTCAATCAAAAGCCATTGACTCATTAGTACACGTTAATGCGTCATCCATACATTAAAAAATGTTAGATGTTCTCTTTAATATTACTACAAAATTTTCCTAATACACCATTTCATCTTTAATGGGAATTACCACTATATCATCTGCATGTAAATGTAATGTTGCCAGTTCAAACATCTGAGCGTAGGAACCCTTCATTTCTATTTCCATACGCTAAATTTAATATCGCTTTTAAAAACTTTTAATCTGTAAATTTGTATATGTTTTGTATTAATTTATATTATGTTTGAATGGAATTGAAATAAATAATTGAATTACCTTAATGATTTTAAATGCCGGTGCTTCTTTAGACTCTGCAGTATTGACCTAGTGCGTGTGTTTCCAATCATGAGCTCTTTGAATACCAGAGAGGTGAGTTGTGGGAATGATTCTGAGAAAAGATGTTCTAGTGAAACAGGTTCTCCAATGAGAGGAACTGGTTGACGATACACAAGGTGTCCGTATGTCGGATCAAGTACGCGCTCGATAGACAACTCCTCTAGTCTGGCATGCGCCAATCGTTTAACCATCACCGGAGTGACAGTGTGAAGAGTCAAAATTCTCAGCCGTTTCAGGTTGGGGAGTATGGTTTTGATGGTTGTGTCAAATTTGTGTAGGCCGCCAAGGAACCGATCATCAATATGGAGTTCCTGAACTACGTTGATCAACCCACCTCTCTAATTTACAATAAAGCAAAAAAACAACAACACAACTTTACTCACTATAAAATAACGCAAACGATAGAAGGAATAACAGGGACCAAATAAACAGTGTGAACTTGACATCTTAAATCCCATTATGGTAATAATATGTCCTCAATCCTATTCAAATTTAATTATTTAAATGTACTGTTTAATTTGTATAATGTTTTAAAATTTATTTATCAAAATAATGTGTCGTATAGCTTGAATACAAATGGTGTTGGGAATATGAATACCTTCGAAACCTTTGATGTCATAGAATAGAACTCGTTATCGAGATCCGTTTCCAAAAGCACCAATGTTGACAAAGAAGATGGTGAAGAAAGCAGATCTGCTATGTCACGAGATACAGTCGGCCCGCAATATCTTCTTAACTCCAGCGTTTCCTGAGAACCATAACACATAAAGTAATCTATTAAATGAGTGATAAAAGAATAGATTGAAGAAGAACGTTTAAGGTTATGTCATTAATTATCGAGGATTTTTTTTACGTTTGATAAGGCTATCTAGCAGATCCTTTATTTCTCCGAGACACGCGAACTTTTATGCATCAAAAACGAAAATGCACAAATAGATATTCTAGAAGTCTACTTACAATCAAAATGTGAGAAAGGAAAAACACGGGCTGATAGATACATATTTGTTTTTACTTTACTTACATCTGCACGAGTCTTTCTTTCTGTGTAACATGTCTTGGCATAATTATTAAAACCCCACATTTCACCTGCGTACAATATTATTTGATATTTTTAAACCCAGATGGTAAATCGGTCGAAGGTAAGCCCTATATATAAATTGGCAAAAAGGAACTTTTAGTTCAAAGTAAAACCTCTCTCCTTTGGGGGAGTTTGTTTAACAATGGCCTAAAGTTTTAAGATAAACGTTATATATCTAACTTTCCTAGAAATTATTTCAAAATAAATGAAGTATTTCACCCCTCAATTTTGGTAGGGAATACAAAACATATTTCTTTATTTCATTTGTATTCAACATAAGGAACATAATCTTTTTAATGATATTTTGAAATTCATTTTAAGAATTGTAATACAAACCACTTGATGCTGTTCCATGATGAAAAGGTAACCAGATACCGTGTGAGCAGACATGTTTTCATCGATTTCAAGCCTTCGTTTCTCTGCAAATATCCTTTGCCCAACTACCTTCGCTATATCTTTGTCATAAGCTTCAAAGGTAACGTCTACAAGAATAGTATCATTTATTCCACTTGTCAATATTGACGGAGAGTAGCATACGATGTCCTCCATGAGGGACGGATGGATTTGATTGCTCTCTTGTAAGATATTAACTATTTTGAGACCAATCTCTTTCACCTGGGCAGCAGTGAAATACAATAGATAGCGGAATTCTTTGATGTCATATCCCATTACTTTGCCCAGTGCCCTTTTACACTCCTGGCGATCAGCGCTATAGAGAGAAGCAAGATATATAGCTGCTACGTATTCCTGGAATAACTTGTGAGGGAAAAACACGATTTTTTTGGTGGCTTGTGACGCACTCAAAGATCTTTCCAGCCTCCGAACCGTTTTTTGTTCTCTGCTTAAGACTCCGATTTTGCAACAGATTGTCATTGCGTCAGCACACGTGCTAAAATCATCTACCGTAAAAACCATCTGTCGTTGAAAGAGCCCATTAAAGGCCACTGATCCTATCTGACTAAGACAAAGTTTGATAGTTTGCCTCTCACTTTTTTCATATTCTTCATTTGAAGCGTTTGCGGCCTTCATTTTTGAAACATAATGGTCTATTAAGAAAAGGATCATTTGCTCAAATAATTGAGAAAATGTCTTCAGTCTGCGAATTGTTTCTCGTTTTTCACTGTCTATATTTTCCCACAGGATGCAAAGCATAGCTACGTAAATTGGGAAGGGCGCCATGTTCTCCTTGATCACATCATTCACTTCAATGAAACGAATCAGTTCTTTCCCTGCATCGGCGTCATTTACAAAATACCTGCTAATGTAGGTCGAGACATTTTCAGCACTGAAGCCTTTAACTGCAATGAAAGCATAAGACCCACCAAATTGTTGATTGCATTTGATCTCGTGTGCCCTCCACGGTCTTGTGGTCACCAGTATCGTGCACTCCTTCAATTTATCTAATCGCAGAACCTGTGAAATATCTGACCCGTCATCGGTAGATAGGTCTCGATCATACTCATCGAGTCCATCAAGTACGATCAAAACCTTCGAAGGCTGAGATATCATGTAATGTTCGATCTGTTCTGTGCTTACTTTGTTATTTTCACCAAGATATTCTTTCATGCATTTTCCGATTGTCTGACCTTCTACAACATTGCGCAATGGTATAACCAAAATCCAACTGAAGCGCTTATACTCCTCACATCCATGTGTCCAATCACACGCAATCTTAGAACACAAAGTCGTTTTACCAACACCACCTTCACCTTCAACCAGAAGCCTTTTAGGGAGCACTCCGTCCACATTTGTGGTGAAGAGATCTTTGTAATCCAAACGTGTTGTTTCTTTTGTTAATCCCTTGTCGTGCCTGAGCAGTACTAGATTGGTGTAAAGTTTTTCGAATTCGACGATTAGATTGAAATCAAAGGGGTCAGGTTTTATCTTGCACATTCGTTCAAGATAGAAAGACTTGAGGTCTTCAGCGCACTGTAAAACTTGTTCCTCAGTCATGGCTTCTTGAGGGTTACCTTTGCTCGGTACTGAACAGAAATAAGAGAAAAAAGAGATATATAAAATTGAATGCTATAAAAATAACCTTAAGATACTCCAGTGGGTTTACATCCTAATAGTCCAGGAAAGATGGACTTATTTTAAGTTTAAATGTTATCCAACTTTAAGTAAACGTGATCCCGAAACCCGCTACTTTTAGTTAAATAAGAACACGTAGTGCATTTAACACATGTTCAAACTTACCAAAACTAAAATAGACATGGGTAAGGGATGTTATAATTTTAGTAGTGCATTATTTTTAATAATTCATCTTAATCTTACAAAGAAGTTCCAAAGTCAAATTTTGCACTTACTATTATACTTTAAAAATTACCATGGTAAACGATCTTAAACTGACCTTTTTGTATGCTATGCTTTCTTTATAGCCTACGCAGGGGGGGGGGGCATTTTTATTCTTTCTAAAACACATATTTTGGCTTGTCAATGTTTTGGTTAGAAATAACTACCCAATGATCTTAACTTTTCGGTGAAGACCTTTGTTTTTGCTTGTCAACGTTTTATCCAGCTCGAGAAACTCCCCTCTTTCCAAAGAAACTTGGGTACGCTACTGCTTTACATTATTTTTGGTTCGAAAATGTCTGTCCTTACATCGTGTATTCTTTCATACGTTCATAAAATTAGTATTTGTGTTACAGGGCCTATAATGACGATAGAATAGCAATAACTGCTGATGAGGCACCCTACTGAAAAAAGACTAATGAATGAATAGACAATATAGAAAATATCCACGTAATATCTAAGTTTTGACGAAAATAATAATTTCTTAGTGAATGTCATGATAAAGTAAAAAAAAATAATACATGACTAAATAAGAGGAATTATTGACATTTCCACCACATACAGCAGAACATGTGACGTTAAAACCAATGTTTTATTTATCGAAATATGTCGTGCATATGGGGTCGATATACAGTGCGTGTCAAAAAAGTTTACACTTTGAAAAAGCCATTGGAATTAACAAACATACAACATGTGGGTAATTTTTCACAAATAATCATGGGTTTGGGTCTCATCTATCCAATGAAAGTAAACAAATTTGACAGAATGTTACACTTGAGTGAGCACTGTCAATTTTTGTAAAGCTTGCAGAAATCTGTTTGCGCAGAAATGCTTGTTTTCACGCTGTGTCAAGGGGAAAGAGCGAAATCAAACTTACCCTGCGAAGCATTTCTCATAAATTTCCCTAGCACTTTTAGCCAATTGACATAAAACGGATGAATTCAAGCATTCTGTAACAATTTTGCCGCCCAAATTTGAAATTTCAACACTTAGTAAGCACAACCTTTACCCTTCTTGTGCCAGCTGGATCTGAGGACATAACTGAATCTGAACAAAAGTTTATATCAGACATCTCCAGCATTTTTCACTAAGTTTTTATCATTTAAAGTTGGTTTACATTTCATTTTTCATTTAAAGGTATTGTTTAACTTTGTGACCAGCCTATTTAAAAAATTATCAAACCAAGATGAAACATGTGTACAAGTGCATGTATTATAACTAATAAACCCTGAAAACAACCATTATTGAGAATGAAAAGCTAAAACTACAAGGCAAACCCCGATTTTGTAAATAGGCGTCTTATAGACGCCTAAATAGTACACATAAGTGTATGGGATGAAATTAAGTTGGTGTTTCCGGTCACTTTATATTTCAATTTTTGAAGCACTAAATAATCATTTTTGAACGCAATTTTTTCTTGGCTTCACTTTTGTAACATATCACAGACACAGGTGACAAGTGTGACCTCCTTGCTCAGATTTTTTAAAAGTCAAGCCAGTGTTAACCAATCACTTTAATACTTGTTTCTCCACACTTTTCCCAAGCTTGGCAATGATTAACAAAATGAAAATCAACCCTAAGCCATTTCATGTAAATTACAGCTCAGTGTAAAGCAAATATCGTCACGATGGACTAGGTGTGTGGGGGAGTGGAATGGGGAACAAATCACTCTTCGAAGTGTTTGGGCAAGGAAACAAGTTTAAGAAGGTAAAAGATATCTTCAAATCAATTTTGCTAACTAATTTCCACGTGTTCTTCATGATTAAGGTCTACTTTTATTCGCAAAACTATTTCAAAGTTCTGCGCAAATCATTTTTCACCAACCTTTCAAAAGTAAGTGGTGCTCACTCAAGCGGAAATATTTTTCGACAGTTATATCGTCATTTGCTTCAATGGATCTGTACCAATGCTTAAATGAGAAGGAAATCTTTAGGACATTACAAATATATAATTTTACAAGATTTTATCTAAGTGTAAACTTTTTTCATACGCACTGTATATAATACCTACATGTTTATTCATAATGGATAGCTCTAAAGAAGGCTCATGGAATATTGAAATGAATGGATCAAGTTTATTGAGCTAAAAATGGCATTTAATAATTGAATCTAAATTTCAAGTTATTTTCAGAATGAACACTACTAATTTTTTCTTCTTTGTTTTTTTTTATCGTAGCTCATACGGCGTGTCTCAATCAGCAGTTAATATTTTCGCCAAAAATCTTATTAACAGAATGACCTTTTTATCATTATCATTATTTTTTTATTGGGGGTGGGGCTCGATAATTTCGCACGAGCCCCCCCCAAAAAAAAAAAAAAAATCACAATTGGAAATGAAAAAGACCTCTCAAAACCATACCATGATACCACGTCACTGCACTATATTGAGTCGATCTTTTTTTAAAAGAATGAGGAATGCAGATAATTATAATAAGTTGCACTCACCATTCCTATCAGATTTATGATATCCTCCTGAAAGATCAGACTTATGATATCCTCCTGAAAGAGAACAAAAATGCACATTATTTCTTGACATAATTATTTTCATTTATCCACTCCTTTACTACTGCACTGATTTTACTTAATTCTTCTGCGTATGTTTGGGGTCGATCAAATAAAGTCAATAAAGTTATGGTGCATCTTTATTGTTGGCCTTAAAAGGATGGTCCAGGTTAGAAATATTCATATCCCAATAAATAGAGTAAAATTCACAGAGCAAAATGCTGAGAATTTGATGAAAATCGGATAACAAACAACGAAGTTATTGAATTTTAAAGATTTGTATTGCATTATTCCAGTGATACCGTTCTTGGCATATCTTAATGAATATTCACGAGATGGGCTGATGATGTCATATCCCTATTTTTGTACTTTATTATATGAAATTAGGTCTATTCAAAAATTTTCAACCAAGAACTAAAACAGTTGGATTGACAACTGATTAAGTGCATTAAATAATTATTGGCGCAACTTATTTCATCAAAATGGAGACACATCATTTACACATTTATGAAAACATGAATCAATTATTATTTTATGTAATAACATAAGAAAAAGAAAGTGGGATATGACATCATCGGCCCATCTGATGAATATTCATGACGATGTACATATAACCGCTTTCAAAAAGATATTGATAAACTTTAAAATTCAATAACTTCGTTATTCATTATCCGATTTTCATGAAATTTTCTGCATTTTGCTCTGTGAATTTTACTCCTATTTATTTAGATATGAATATTTTTAGCCCGGACAATCCCTTTGATAAAATTTACACTAACAATGTAAATACGGATCGAACCCTTGTAATCCAGGAACAAATGAGGTTTGATCACAAACACATTGCAATAAAATTCTATGTTGAATATCAGGACACCTTGAAAGACAAAATTCAATAACCTTTTGCATTCTAACCATATTTATTGTGATTTAATGACGCAAATTATCATTTTTTTCTGAGGTAGGTGACCTTAAGGTCATTGACGTTTAGAGGTCTGCAGAGGTCAAATCTAATTTAAATTCTATTTTAAAATGAAGCTAATTGTAAAATATAGCAGTTGTGAAATTATTTTTGATAATGACATGATCAGATCAGTGTACCAATGATCTTTAAAATTCTCACTATGGTAGCCATTCTGGAATAATGCAAATTGGACGTCTTACCAGCACTTTGCTTTTTCTGGACTGTTGGTATGTCACTTCGGAAATTTCATAGAAAAAACTTGCAGTGAAAAAAACTTATCGCAATTACGTTGAGGTTAACCGCAAAACATGTTATTTTTCCTGAACTATTGAAAAACAAATCGTTAGAAAAAAAATTACCCCCTCCCCCTTTTAACAAACATTCACAATTTCTGAACTAGGAGGAGTTTTAAACATCTTTTAACATGAGCATTTAGGTAATAGTTTAGAGCTACCCTCTGATTGATTGTTACTGTGATATTTTATGTCATGCTTCAGTGGCTCGGTGTGAGAATGGCAGAGACAAGAATGGCAGAGAAAACAGGCTACATTTAAACATAGTAGAGGTAAAAGTGGCAAAGGTGAAATGGCAGAGGTAAAAATGGCAAAGGTTAAATGGCAGAGGTAAAAATGGAAAAGGTATACATTGTAAAGGTGACACTGGCAGAGGTATAAATGGCAGCACTAGAAAAAGAAGAGGTATAAATGGCAAGTCTTAAACCCCCATACCCCCCAAAATCCAAAAGCCCCTCGATGTTCAGTAGATTATAGAAGAAAGGTTCTGAGAAGAAAATAAGAATTATGATGCTGGACTTATGGAAAAGTAACCTTTTTAAATCATACTCTTCTGCAAATCGCTCCTCTAATATTCAAATTTGGAGCACACTTTGGATCCCAAGTATTGTACTTAATTCATTAAAGGGGAATTCACCCTGAAATGAAGTTTATTGTAAAATTAACAGAAAGCTACTAAAATGATATTGGTGAGGGTTTTATGGAATCCATCGAAGATTTAGAAAGCTATTAGATTTTTATTTTTTAACGGTGACGTAATTTTTCGAGCACCTTTTCCCGTATATGGTGTAATAAGAAATATTAATGACATGTCAGTTCTGAAAAAAAAAGGAAATCTTTTTTTGTGTGTACCTCAATTACTGTTTATCAGCATACAAATAATTTCACATCCGCTCCTGAAAGATCTTTTTTAGCAATCACGAACCACTTATTAAAAATTTAAAAAGTATACATTTTGGTGCATTTAAATACGGGGGCAAATGCTCGTACATGTATTTGACGTCACAGATCCCAAACTCAAACTTCTAATAATTTTCTTAATATTTGACGGGTTTCCGCGAACCTTCAGTTACTTTTTGTGCTATTTTTACATTAAGCCATTTGTCAGGGTGAACTTCACCTTCAAAACAAGTCGATAGAATGGTACCTAAGAAACACCTATACATTCATATATCTGATTCGCTACACTTAACCATTACCACTGAAACTAGTTCAGAAAACCGACGTCCACTTGGACTAGCTAGAGTATTTTGCTCTGAAAAGCTGAACATTAATTGTTATTATTATTTCATTTACATTAAACTACATACCTATCCTATCAATATCTATTCGAACCCATTATGTTGTTGAAATGTAAAAAGAAATCCCCAACTTATCTATTTCAGCGTGCTAACGGTAGCGCACATTAGTGTATACGTTAAAATTCGTTTGGTATGTAAGCAATGAAGTCATGTTCTACTATATGAACTAACCAAGAAAAATCCTGTTATCGCTCACTAATTGAAAAAAAACATTGGCATGAAAATGTTTTAGTTTAATCATATCAACAATGAAGTATAGACCTAAACTGGTGGAAAAATCCAAATAATATGTAATCAGTTTATAACGCTCATTTCGTCGATGGGAATAATTATATTCAAGGTCAATAATTATGATGATATTAACTGCAAAGGCACGTCTTATTCTTGTTAATGTAGAATATCATGATCTTTACCTCTGTAATTATTACCTCTGCCATCTTTACCTCTGCTATTTTTACCCTTGCAATTTTTACTCTTGCCATTTATACCCCTGCTATTTTTACCTCTGCAATTATTACCGCTGCCATTTTTACATTGCTCCGCTTCAGTGATTACAACCAGACGGCAAAATTATCACTTTTCGAAAGTCACAAGCGTAATTTGATGACATTCCTTTTTGGGATGAAAAGCTTCAACAATCTTAATCTCCACGCAGTTCAATGGACATCCAATGAAAATAAAACTGTCATTTTCATATTTCCTTGCAATATTATTTTAGCACTGAAATTATTTACATGTAATCAACATTTTCTATTCGGTATGTTCATGACCAGTGTATATGCTTCAATGATTCCAATTTATTTCAATAAACATTCAAGCTTGAATGAACATGTGGAATGTAAAAAAGCTGCATTTTTGTGTTGGGGGACTAAATATGGGTACTGACTATACATATCTGTCAAAAAACGTTGTGTACAGTTCATTTGATTTTATTTTTATGAAAATCCCAATGAGTAATGGTTTAGTGAGCACAAAGTATTTGAAAATTATACAAATGAGAAGAAGCCATGTGCGAAGTTTCATGAAAAAAAATGGTAGAAGTAAAAATAACTATATATATTTGCTTGGCCATGGGTGGGGGGGGGGCTAGATCTGTGTATGCATAAAACAACGGTTCATTGCACTGCTGTTAACATTTCATTTCCTCTCTTGTGACATTGTGTACAATATGATTGCATATGTTTCAGTATAAGTAACCCACTAATCAATATGTTGGAACTACAGCAGTAATGTTTATCAACCTATGCGCTGAATTCTGAGCAAAAATTTATTTATTTCTACATTTATGACTGAGTGAGCGTACAGTGCAGACTTGTCATGGAAGAACGAGCACTCTTGAAAACCTGAGAATGAATACTGTTCATACTTATATATGGATCCTTTACTAACGATTCACAGGATCAATTGAATTCATATACATATTAGTGGTAGGTCAAGAATGTGAAATGGGGAAGAGGTTCAAAAATGGGGAGCGGGTGCAATCAACATTTTTCCCCTTCATGCACTTTTTTATCATGTTTACGCATCCCTCAAATATGTGTTCATTTAACCGCGAAGTATCAGGATCAAAATTCTGTGTTGAGTGGTTAAAAAGGGGATGATGAATCAACACAACCACCATAAAAGTCACAGGAAACAGATTTTGCCAAACTTTTTTAAAAATTATATCCGAAAATTACTCGTTATTGTTAAAAATCGTCGTTTTGACTTTGATAACTTATGCATGCATCAAGTCTATCGAGTCTATCAATGTCTTTTTTCCCTGAAGTTGCTCAATGAGTGTAGAAACCACTTGCGAAATTCTAAATATCAAAATTATCTCATTCAAAAATTGTTGAATTTTGATTAAGGGGGGGGGGTGTGGGACTAACTTTATTTCTTGAGTATAGATATTTCAAATAGATATTCAAAGAAATTTCCGTACGTTATTATGGGAAGTAATCCATGTATAATCTCCTTTGTTTCCACATGCCCATGTAGTGACACGTTGATTAAAGTGATACCCCAGGCTGAGTGTTAGTCTTAGAATCATGTATGTATTGTACTGTGTGTATTCAGTCATTTTGGTTTATATCAATAAATCATAATAGTAATTGCCCAAGAGGACATTCTTCCCATTATAAATAATACATATTAAAAAAATGAAGAGCGTTTGTTCTGAAAAACTACAACACTGTACCAACCTTCTAATAGCTTTGTCTGAAGCGAACCCATGTTGGCCTCTTTCAGAATCTCTCCAAGTACTGCCCTGCAGTCTGTGCCATCTACCTGCTTGATTTTCCATCGGCAGAAGAGTTCGATCAAAGCTCCTGGGATGTCTAACAGATGTTTACTCAAAACGTTTCGGCACTCTGTATAGCCGAAGCCAAGTGTGATGCACAACGTATCGTAGAAGTTACCAGGAACCTCTTTTGCAAGTGATACAAGTTCCTTTTCTTGAAGAGCACTATCAATCGAACTGCGTTGGGAGGATGGACAATGGACTTATGTTAAGATTAAAATATCACTGATGTATACTTCAGCGACATAGACATGATAGATGAATTTGTAACCTCTGAATGAAGGAGTGTGGGAGAGCTAGGGGATCATGGAAATGGAAAAAGGAAGCACAATAAAACAACACATTTAACTATTGGCCTGGTATGACTTGTAATAAATTTTTGAAGGTGCCAGTATTTAATATTTCTTTTTCTTGTTCATTATTTTATGAAGTCAAACAAGTATGTAATTGGCATATCATGATCCAACAAGGCAATAAAATAATTGTGGATTATACAGAAAACACATGTCGATGCAATTCGAGAAGTAAAGAATATATCATTCTTTCTTCTGAGGGTATGCTTATGTTTAAATACTTTAATTAAATTACCACATATACAATTGTCTTGAGTATTTTTAAAATCTATAATTCCAAATGTATTTACCCTTCACGAGGACCTGGGTTGAGCTCCACATCCCCCGCAGTAACAAGCATTAACTCCTGTAGATTAGGCTGCTGAGGTAACTGTTCATCCACCGTTTCATTCGTACCAGAGCCGTAGTTTGAGGGAGAGACTGTGCAGGTGTGACACTCTCTAAAAGTTCGCTCCCGTCGGGAAAAGGGAAGGAGAGGGGAGAGAAAAAGTGAAAGTACAAAGAGAAAGACGACAAGGAAGGGAAGAGAAACAGAAACGGGAATACCAAATCCGGGAGAAAGGGGCAACAATAACGAAGAAATCAATAGGAAAATCACAGGAAAGCAAAAATAAAAGGAAGGAGAAAGAAAGGAAGAGGGAAAGGGGCGGGATAGGCAAAGTCCCGAGGTTGGATGTGTCGGTGTACTTAATGAAGCGGAGTCTGTCTGAGATGTTACCTGTTGAGAAAGAAAAGCATGTCATGTTACACGGGCGCAGAGCTGTCGAAGAACACCATTTGGCTATGCTGTCATGTCATGCAGGGAAAGGGAGGAGATATAACAGGCAGAAAATGAAGAGTAAGACAACAGGAATAAGAAATGTTAATGGGATAAGAGCCGGAGGGGAATAGTAAAAAAGATAATGATCTCTGAGGTATAATATTTTTTCGCTTCCATTGCCTTTTTAGTGCTAAAGAAGATGTATGTATTCAATTGTTCTAAAAGTGACATCTCAGACATTTCATGCTCTTTTAGTTTACCTTCCCCATGGAAATAATGTTGTTAAGAAATGATCACAAATGTTACCAACCGTTCGACCAGATGGTTCATGATGTAAGGTATCACTCCCGACATAACATGGCTGTGGTGAATCTTGACCCTTTTTAGTGCATGGTTCGGCATTGCAGTCGTCTTGTTGATTTACCAACGAAGAATTGGTTGAATCCCCTTCAGCTTGTCTGGTCTTGTGATCTTGCGACCCTCCTTCAGAATCATTCTTCTTCGCTTTGAGTCGTTCCCAAAGAACTCTTAGCCTCTGAATACGTTGTTTAAGCAATTCTTCTCTCATCTCTCTGACCACCCATTCTTTTATCCTATGGATAAAGGTTCCGATTCGCACTCTCCACTCGCTTAAAGCCACAGGCATGACGAATAAATCAGACTACACTTCAGCAAAAGAAGTTCTGATCTAAAATAAATAACAGAGTAATTATTATTATCATTATTATCATTATCGATTTTAATTATAATCTGTGTAACACGATATGGTATCATTAACCTTCTCCAATGTAAATGCTGAGCACCTAGCAAGAAGGCATAAACGTTCCACTTTTATATGTCTTTGGTATGACTCAGCCGAGTTCAAGAGGCGGACGCTCTACCACAATGGTGACTGGAGCAGTAATAGTAGAAGTAAAAGTTGTAGTAGTAGTAGTAGTAGAAATGGTGTTAGTGGAAGTAGTAGAAATGGTATTAGAGATGCAAAAAACTGACAACCAACAAAAATTTGTTATCCATAGGGGAATTCGAACTTAAAAAGTTGCTTGTCGTATGGGACATATCTTTGTCCCGTGAGACACACAACATTTTCACCTATAATTTACCCATAATCATGTTTTTGTTTGTGTTGTTTATTAGTTTTTCACACGACTACCCACTATAGCTTTATCATTGACAAAAAAGGAATATGGAATATTGCTAAAGCGTATGGCTAGGAATCTAGAAATTGTTGTCAGAATGTCCCGTACGACACGTATGGAATCGTCCTAATGGCTTCATCAGGCGAATGAAACACCAGCATGTTATCTCATGCTGCTTTCTTTCAAGAATCTATACTTGCCTCTATTTATGATAATTTTTTTTTCGCGGGGGGGGGGGCATGGTACAGGGACGTACCGCTTTGATGACCCCTTTTTTCCGACCTACTGTAATTCTCAGTTCTCTCGATACTCCAAATGAAAAAAGTACCGTTCAGAAGCCGCCCCGTCCCGTTCGCGAAATGAGCTTAGTTTTAATGCATTGGTTTATACCTAAAATACAAACTTTTATCTAGGATGATAAAACAGTCTAAAATATTACATGTATGTAACAAAGTTGAACAGAGACTACTTGCTGGCGCGTAAACTTTGATTTGGCGGGGTTGATTATGCAGGCTTGTCCGGCCTCAATGCTGACTGCCCAAACGTGAGCCCCTATCATAGGCTAGCCTACTCGACCGACTCACAATGCATTTGTACGTGCTAAGCCGATACAGACATCAATGTTTCACATGGCTGGCCAGCAATAGACGTTTAGTCCCCCCCACCCCCTCCTCCCGCCTTTGCAGAAGCTTCAGCAGTCTTCAATATTCCGTTTTGCCAAAGGAAAAGGAATATATAATCGTACTTTGACGGCGGTACAATCAGATAATTCGTGCTTCCAATTTTGAAACGGAAAAAGGAAACAAAATTTCTATTCAATTTTGTTTTTTTCAATGAAAAACAAAATTTGAATATGTAAAGACAGTAAACAAAAAAAAAACAGTCTCTGTTTTCCCGTTTTAACATATTCTTGAATGAAAAATAATATAAAAAAATACCGTCTTTCTGTTTTAAATAAAAAAAAAATCACTTTTCACTCAATATTTCGTTTTTGCTTTTCCCGTTTCGAATTCAGAAAAACGAATTATCTAACCGTACCTTGATTCATAATCTACATCAGACATGCTATTAATGACGACAAAATATTACCGCCGAATGATTTTTTGGCAGTACTTTTCAAACTTTTGCTTTTTAAGAATCGGGTCTCGATGGATCGGCAAATCAGCTTACATGTATTAAGTTAAAATCGTTTTATGAATTAAATTTAACAAAGATGTGGAATACTTTTGCATTTTCATTAAATCTAGACAAGTGTTTTATTCCGGCTGTAAATAAAAACTCGCCCTAGAAAAATCCAGGGTCTATGGGACATGCTTATTTGTAGAGAAAATTTGCTGAACCGTCAGATTCAAAGTCCAATTTCAATCGTTTTGTATTACAAACGTATTCATTTTAGCACTGTAATAATGATGATGTAGAACATAGTGCGAGACAGTTGTTCATCCAAAGGAGTAATCACGAGTGTGAAAATGTGAAAGGATAAAACGCTGAAAGCTTTGTTAAGGTACTCCTGGCTGAAAATAATTTTATCCTAATAATCAAAGTTAAATTTACGGTTGAAAGTGCTAAAAATGTTATCAAATCTGATATCAAATAATGAATTTATTCAGCTTCAAGATAAAATAATACTAATAACGCAGTTCTTGTATAGCGCATTACCACATTATGTCATAAGTTAAAGGAATGGTCCGGGCTGAAAATATTCTTATCTAAATAAATGGAGTAAAATTCACAGAGCTAAATGCTGAAAATGTAATCAAAAATTGATAACATATACCGAAATTATTAATTTTTTAAGTTAAGCAATATTTTGTGAAAACAGTTATATGCACGTCGTCATGAGTATCCATTCGTTGGGCTGATGACGTCATATCTCCACTTTCCTGCTTTTGTATGTTATTACATTAATTCATAAATGTGTAAATGATGTGTCTCCATTATACTAAAATAATGAATGCACTTAATCAATTGTCAATCCAACTGTTTTAGTTCTTGGTAGACTATTTTTTTTAAACAAACTTTATTTCTTATAATAAAATTACAAAAGAACAAGTGGGGATGTGACAATCAGCCTACCTAATGAATATTCAGGAAGACATGCCTACACCGAAATAATGCAAATCTTTAAAATTTAACAACTTCGTTATTTGTTATCCGATTTTAATCAAATTGTCAGCATTTTGCTTTGTGAATTATACTCTATTTATTGACATATGAATATCTCCATCCTGGAGTATTCCTCCAGTAATATTTTGTGAAAACCGTATATGTACATCGTGTAGGCAGGCTGATTACTCCTTTCGTAATGTTATTACCTGAAATCAGTATTATTTCATATTTGCATACAGTTTTGTGTGAATGATATGTCTCTCTTGTAACAAAAGAGGTTGTGATAAGGATTACCTTAAATATTATTTGTTTCTCTTTATTGTGGTGGACAGATTTTGAATGAATATATTTATGATGTAATTAATTACAAAACTGGATATACGACATTATCATCAGTGCATATTGATGAAGATTTCATGAAGATATCTCACTGTCAAAACTGTTCAATTAACAGAAATCAACACGTAAGCAAACCATTTTGCTGTATATATCATGTACGATAACTAATCCCAGACAAATGTGGCATTCCCCGCTGACAAAAACGGTAAAAAAAACAAGGTCATATCAGTGCAAATAGATTTTTTTTTGTATAGTGTGGGATTTGCCAGTTTGTATGGGGATTCGCTCAACTGTCGGATTCAAATTTAAAAGAGAATCGGCACGTATTATACCATATCCATTTACCAGACTTCTATGGGCAATATACACTTTAGTATGCAGTGACATAAACGGCCGCGGATGTCACCACGATAAAAAATAAAAACGGGAAAAGGTAAACAGGGAGAAAGAGAGAAAGAGAAAGCAAAAGAAAGAAGGAAAAGGAGAAAGAGGAAAAGGGAGAGGGAATATGAAGAAGAGGGACAGGGGAAAAAGAGAAGAACTTAATAACCATGATAACACGACTGGGGTACCGAGGATTACAAAAATAAAAAGAACGGGAAGAAAGGTGGATGGCGTCTATAAGCTTGCTACATTTTATGCAATAATGGTCGCAATCAGGGCAAATTTATTATGTCCTAACCGAAGTAAAAGCCCCCGTCAAAGCCTCTTAATGCTTACTTTGGCTAAATTTCCAAAGCTGCTATCGCAATTTAAGTAGAATTTCATTTCAAAACAATTTTAAAGGGCAAATTTTTCTGGCTCGCTTCACTCGCTGGCGATTTTTTTTTTATTCCACAATTGCAATGTTGTGCTGCCTCAAAATATCTAGTTTCTTACCCGCATCTGCGTTGACGTTAATGTGTTGTGTATACCAGCGATTTGATAAAACAGTGGCCACCTGCAATGTTTGAATATATCTCAAGGTCGTGGGGGCGCCGCCCATGACTAGTGGCGGCGCTAAGGGAGGAGGCACTGGAAGGATGTGCCCCAAGTCAGTTGGCCCCACCCTCGAACTTTCGAAAAATAACGAGAAATGTAGAGTAAATGTTGTCAAAAGCATTCCACTAAAGCTGCAAAGTGCTCCAAAACAGCTTTTTCGTTCTTTAACTTCTTACTGAGATAACTAAATTATTTTTTCATATGGGGCATAAAAATCAAATTTTTAAGTCAATTATGCTTCTCGCGATGGGGTTTTTCATTATTCGTTTTAGCAAGATAAACTTCCATTGAACTTTCAGCTCACGCTACGGGCTCGCATCAACTGTTTAATTAGATAGCCATCTAGTTCATGATTACAAAATGTGCTTAGAACGTCCAGTTATCATCGCAAGATATCAACAATTTTCAGGTCGCCGCGCTTCACGCTCGCAATATTTCTTTGGTGAAATATCCTTCTCATTACCCAATGCAAACAGCTAGTCCTTTTCAAGTCAATAGGGTCTACCGAGAAATATGCAAAAAGTTTGTGAGTTACCCCCTTCCCCCCCCCCCCTCAAAAAAAAGGTTATTTTGCCTCCGAGGTTAATTTCCGGACACGAAATCATTCCATGCGAGTACACATGCGCGTGAATTTTTTTTTGTCTCGCCCACCAGAGGTGAAGGCGTCCGTCGTCCGTCCGTCTCTACAAACATAATCCCGACCTTTCGTTTGAGGACGCGGACGCTTATTTACAACGGTAGTTGACTTTGGAAAGGACTTTTTGGGCCCGTCATCATGGTCGTAAAACCCAGTCCTGCAATGCAAATTGTGTGACATGGGATTTTTTTTTCGTTTCGCATCTGCGACGAAAACATTCAATATGCGTTTCGTGTGCAAAATTGTGGATGCTACTATGGTAACAGCGATTTATCCGATTGAGGACGACTTTCCAAAGCCACATTTGACTCCTCCTAGAGCTCGAGAGGCCGCCCGGGGGGGGGGGCACTTCCATTGATTAGTGGATACCAGTAGCGATCACCCGTAAAAGGGGACAGAGTGGGCAGGTACGTTACGTATATAGGCCTATGTAACGTTATAAGGGTGTCAAAACGATGTTTAAAATGCTGAAAAAAGGGATATATATCCAATACTTGTAGGGTTTCACAAGCCAAATACTTGTTAAGAGATGCATTTTCATAATCTGGAAAAGAATTGCTTCCCTTGTTTAGGGTCCTTTTCGAAACCCCATGGTCGTGCCTGGTATCCACTCATCAATGGAAGTGGTCCCCACGGAATTTGAATCTAATCCCCATTTATGTAAAACATAATGCCCCTCACATCGTGTGCGAGAGGCATATCGTTTGTGTACAAGGAGTATAAGGAGTGTACCAAAGAAACAAAAGGAAACGAGTTCAAAGGTATCGCATATGATGTGTACATATCAACGCATGCGAAATGTTCGGCTGGAGAGGTTGATCTTATCCATGAAATCAATTGCCAGTGATCCACCAATAATCCACATTAAATGTAATATCGATTCGATGGACTGTAATGATCTATATTTAAGCCTTCATTCAGTAAGTTTTTCCTCACTCAATATGTTCTCGGTTTGTTTGAAAAACCACTTTCTTATCCATGTCATAAATCTATTTTAGGTCATGCATTTTGAATATCTCCAGCCATCAGTCGTAATATACATGCATGTATGCGGTACGGGTGTCGCGGAAAGGGATTTTGCACACGAAAAGCAGATTTGTAGGGCCTGTAACCCCCCTGTTACACAAAGCTTAGCATTGATCGTAGAGCAGTTTTCTACGTTTGATTCTATTGACTGTAATGCACAATCAATCTTAAAAATCAAGTGTATGATTAAGCGTTAATTTTTGTGTTAGGGGACCCTAATACTAGCGTCCGTGATGATTGCGAAAGGTCCCAATTGACACATAACTCCGCAACTGTAAGTTACTTTTCATCCAAACTTGTATGGTAGATGTAGGGGACCTGCATATTATGCTGCTGTCAGAGGTAACATGTTAAGGTCAAAGGTTATTTTAAGGTAAACGTTGAAGTTTACATGCAAGACTTTATTAGGAACACACAACTCTGCAACCGTGAGTCACTTTTCAACCAAAATTAGATTTTAGATGCACTTGGGGGACCCGCCTGTCATGCTGCAGTCGGGGGTCACATGGTAAGTTCAAAGATCATGTTCTGGTCAACTTTATCATTTACACGTAACACTCTTTTTATGACACATAACTCTGAAACGGTAAGTCACTTTTTCAACCAAACAATCACTCTGAGCTGACGTTCAGAAACAAATAGAACTCCTTTGGCAGTCATGCCTGCACTACGTGATCCAATATTGTATCAGTGCTGACTTTGAAAACGACTAAGACGAATAATAAATCTTAATTACACCGCTCACATAAAAAAGAAATTCAAAATTCATTGATCCTACATTACCAATGACCTTCATCATGTGACCTTAAACTCTTGAAAGACAGTCAGTGATATTTCATTACCCTTATAAATTCATGAACAAGATTTATAACTCACCAAAGCTTTTATGGTGTTTAAACTGAAAAGTTGTTACATTGTGACGTCGAATAGGCAACATAGTCTAAATTCATCGTCGCTTAACCTGCCATTTGTAATGTAAAAAAATAATATGGAAAGTTTCGTCCCTGAAATTGATTTTTTAAATGTTTTTCATACTGCAAAATATACCTTTCTTTATTTAATTCAATTTCCTTTTTTTGCATTGAAGGGGTGGCGTACTGTTCAGCGAAGAGATGATCAGGTAAAAGTTATTAAACTAAAATTTCATGCCTGATAAGGGAATTTGGCACTTCACCCGAAAATACACTCTGCAATATTCGGGGAGGCAAAAATCGTCGCTTTCCATCCTTTTCCGTGATAGAATGGTCACCTTTTATAGGTTGAAGAAAAATAAATATGTTCTCTTCCTGCATTGATAAATGTCTCTGCTGGTGGCTAAATATTTCCGACCATCACTACCTCGTCAACAAACAAATGATTTCATGGGACTAAATTTGTATACCTTTCTTTACATGTTTCATTATTACAAAAAAAATCAAAGTTAAAAAATAAATCATATTTACAAGTTATACGATTTAAAATGGAATTGAATTATGTCAACCCCTAACAGTGCCTCTCCTGAAACGCACTGTCCGAATAATGAACATGATGAACATAATTTGATATTGATTGCTAGAAAACTTAGTAGAAAATGAGAATGAGAGGTTTTTCCAAAGGTATGTTTGATGGGGTCATATTGGGATATGGTCGTCGATTGAGTTAACTAAGGCTATAAAACATACACTAATATTTTGCTTTGTAAGGGCCTCGTAAGATCAGGAAAGTTGCAATTATTCCGTTATCAACAAATGACAACTTTTAGACAAGATCGGTGTCATTATTGTTTATTTTTGTGTCCAAGTAATAAATATTGTATTTCACCTTAAAGGCGCTATATGGGATGCTTAGCTGTACGCAGCAATAGTTGGGCACCTACACCCCCCCCCCCGACTTTTTTTAAACATTCACAAAAATTGTGCAGGAAATCATTTGCTTTCACTTTAGAACATAAAAAAAAATGCTTGACGGCAAGCTCTGTGCTTTTGCTCCCTCGATTTCGAGTTTCATCTAAAATGTGTTACTCTTGCCACCACCCCCTTAACGGGGAATAAAACCATCCGGCGCTGCCCTTGGACCAAATGATGATAACTTCTTCCCCAATCCTAAAAATAAAAACAAAAGTTTTCGAGAAACACCGTTCTTAAACCAGCCACTTAGTTAACCAAAATTGAACAAAAAATGAAATCATGAAATCCATGAAAAAAATTGTGTTTCGGAAATCTTACTTTATAAAAAAAATAAATAAATCGACAATGAAAAATAAGTTTGTGAAGTTCGGATAAATTAGTTTATCAAAATCAAATAATTAAATTTTTATTTGAAATAAAATGGTTTATCTGAAACTCAGTTGATATTCAAAAAAAAATGTTTACCAGCCGAATACCAGGGTTTAAAACTCATCGTATAATTCTTTACACGCAAACCGGGGGGGGGGGGGGGTCACTGCGCGTGAAGAGTAGAAAAGCATCCACGAAAATTGTCCTGAAAAGGGTACTCTAAACCTTTTGTTCACTGCAACCACCCTGCCTGTGGGGAATCTACACGTAGCGCTGTGGTAAGCCAATGCAGAACACAGCACACACATAAAAGGTTCATTGAAATATTACTTTGTAACCAAAAATACTATTTCCCATACAGTTGCAATTTATTTTTCATTAGGAACATGGGGATAATTTTTGTATTCACCAGAGTGCTCAAAACATGACTTCGGGGTTTATTTGTTGTATACGCCCTCTACTTGTTAAAAATAATATTGCAAGAATTCTTTTTTTTTTCAATCTGTATTTTTAATCTAAAGAAGGAAATTAAGAAGGATATTATCTAAGAGCCAAGTCATATGTTGGTTAGCTAAACTGGAAACTGACCATGTTAAAAAATCAAGCACTTGTCCAAAGAACAAGATAAAATAAGCCTAACATTGCCAACCTTATTTTGCCACACAGGGAATAGTAACAGAGAACAAGGTTATAGCATAACTTTGTTCATTGGATGAGTTATCTAAAGGAGGATTTGAATTGCAGGTCGCTCTTACACTTTACACGCAGATTTTGTGCAGATCGATGTCCCGAATTTGCATACTCTAATAGGGGATCACATTTTAAAAAGATTTTTTTTCTGACACTACACTGTTAAAAAAACGTGATTTTACAGAAAATAAACATAAGATTTTGCAGAAAGCAATAACAGAATCATTCTGTAAATTCATAAAACAGGAATTTTTCTGTAATTTAACAGAACAGGTCTGTTTAAAAAGGGGAAAAGGATGTTTTATTCAAGGAAATTTGTCAGATTCCATACTCCAAATACCAATTTCTTGTAAGATTACGCAAATCGGTAAGATTACAGGTGTTCTCGAGACTCTGCTGCAGGAACTTCTTTTATTTTTTTTCTAACAGTGCATATTCGAATTCCGCGCCTACCGATGAAAAACACCCCCTTTCCAAAGTTTTCTTTACAGTGCCCAATGGTGATGACACCCCCCCCCCAGAAAGTAAAGCAACGACACCCTCTAGATCATCTATCCTTCCCTAACCGAAATGGCTAACCTGAGTATATAAAACGTAATTATGATGATGATTGTTATTATTAATATTAAAAGCACTGTTCACAAATCTATGTCTACATATTATGTACATAGTCTTTGCACCAATCGTAAATTAATACATCAAATAGAATAAACAAAAAGAAGAACACCATCGATCCTCCATAAAAGGGGTTATCGAATGCTAGATTACACAAAATCAGAGGAAATCAAGAAGCATTCAGATCTCAAAAGGAGCTGAGTTTTTATTTTCCCTTTGTAATAAAATGATTAAACCTCAATTCCAGATTAATAGTAGATCAAACTATTATTTTCTCATTTTTTTCTCTCTTTCTATACATGCTCCCACGCGCCGTTTCGGAAGGCATGGTGCACCAAAAGTGGCGAGCGCGCCACCATTTGAGAATCCCTGATCTATTCCAAAGGAGACGTGGCAATCGAACCAGTATGTTCTTATGAAAAGATTCTCATACAGAAATAAAACCATTTCAATGGCTGTAAATATAATGCATGATCACAAAACCCAGACAACACAGATCCCGCTGACAAAAACGAGACCTGATAACTATTTTTTCAAGGTCATATTATTTAACAATGACTTTTCATTGGACGTGACATGCTAATTTGCATAGAAAATTCACTCAACCGTCGGATTCAAAGTCTAGTTTCAATTTACCAGTACATGAGTGCATACTTACTACGATTTAGATTATATTGTGATACAGTTCGTATGGCAGTAAAGAGACTTCCATTACATTTGCTCCTGGGACAATTACTCCGACTGAAAATCTGTACGTTAAGCCAAGCCAAGAATTTAACCTCCATTTCATTTGTTCTTTTGTATTTAGGTTTTGCGTGGGTGGGAGCAAGGGTTTGTCATATCTCTATGTAACTGTTTCCAACATGAAGTGCTTCTTCCTACAGGTTGGGGTGATCACTATGGTGCTTAAATTAGATTGTTGTTACTGTTGAAGTAGAAACTCATAAAGCAGCTTTCCCGGCATCATCAACCCCAATATGGTATATGATAATTATATTAATATTACGTCTATGTTAATAATCCATATGCTTTATGGCAGTGCACGTCTGTTGTGCCTTGATGTTCGGGCTTGGCCTCAAGGCCTACTTTTTCAAAGCCTTGGTCTTAAATTTTCAAGCCTTGGCTTTGGCCTCGAGGATTTTGAGCCTTGACATTTCAAGGCCTTTTTTTATTTTTGTAATTTCAATTGTGGTTAAGTACACTTAAAAATTGTCAATGTTTTTTTTATGTTAAATCATTACCATAATACTAGCATTGGCAGTGAAACCTACTTTTTTATTGATACTATTATTATAATCATTGTCAACATTTTCATTGCTAATTATGATAATGAAAGGTCAATTGATAACACTTGATAATGACAATAGTAATGATGATGACTTATAATATCAATGATACTAATGGTAATAATAATAATAACAACACGAAACATAAAAAAACAATAAAATTAATGAAAAAAAATGATGATGATCAGGATTTTGACGATAAATTTTATTTATATAAAATGTTAAATGACCTAATTTGACGGAAAACCAAAAATATCTCTCGCATTTGGGCCAATATTCCACTTATCTGCCATTCATGGAATATTGGTTTTATCTCTTGAGCCATTAAATATATAATTACTTCTTACTATTAGGATAACGAACACAATAGACACTGACTACAAATGCAGGTTAGGTTCATCATTCCTCCTTTTTTAACCAGCAAGAATGTTTTTATTCTGAATGATATTCTGAAAAAATGGTAAGCTTGATTACATTACTTTCTCTAACTTTTGTGAAATTCAAAAGCCTGTTGTCAATAGCGTTATAGACCAATAATTTTTAAAGGCTCCATTGCGTACTGATTTAAATGTCTTGAATACGAAGAAAAAGACAAAATGGTCATTTAAGGAGTGAAGCAAGCGAGCCAAAATCACCATATAAGCCTATTCTGTGAAAGATTGAGATAATGTGTATTTAGAAAAGGATATTTTCACTACTATTCTTTTTTCGCATTTTTATCAAGATCCCTATACCATGTCTACATTATCTTAAAACATGAGAAAAGAAAGGAAGGGCGAGAGAGAGGGAGAGAGACACACACACGATGGAGAAAGATAGATAGATGGAGAAAGATGGGGATGTCACAGTTGGTTGGTTGGTTGGGTAGAATATACATGCATGTATGCAGTGGTGTAATGAACCAAAACAAAGTCGAGGGAGTCAGATATGGCAAATTTAATAAAGTTTTGACATTTTCATTAAAAAAACTAATTTAGTGGTAGATTTTGACATAATATAAACAAAAAAATAGTATTGCATTTTATCTTTTCCCTTTCCTCTTTATTCTTATTCATTTTTTTCATATTTTTTTTCATTTTGACTTTTTTAAGAATGTTAGACTATAGACTGTCTGCTTTCAAATATCTTTTCTGTATTTTTTCATGATCACATGCGTAATCTAAGGCGTCGTTCCCGGAAGCCGATTCCCGGAAAATACATGCATATACCCAATATTTTTTTTGGAGGGGGGAAAACGGTGGCCATATTATCTCCCGTAATATACGGTAGGAAATTAACAATAAATGTCTGTATTGTAATGGTGTTAAGGAGAGTAGACGATTAGCGATTAATCGTACGATTGATTACCACGATTGATTGCACATTGTAGCCAATGCAATAAATCGTTGGAAAATGTTCTACGATCATTGATAACCTTGGTGTTACGGGCTCCAGATTGTCATTTTACATTTTTGTACACGGAGTTGGAAGCCACCACAGCCTCCGTTTCAACGGCCCCTGTCTAACACTTTGCACACTGGGAGCAAATTTCGTGACATCGCTATATTATACAGGCTTACATAGCTGAGGCTCAAAATAAAAAAAAGGCAAAAGAAGGAAAATTGAGGAAATTCAGTTTTGGGGCACATTTTCATGCCTAAATTTGTCAATACAAAGCAAATGCTCAATATCACCTTGTCCAATGGTGCAATGATATCATTTAAGGACAAAGTTTGTAAAAATCATTGAGTAACTAAAATCTGACGATTCACCAGATTTTACAGGGAGAAGGATTTAGCCACGAGAGAATTTGGATGAATCTGGCAAATTATCTTATTAGCATAGGAATGATAGGGACGTGTGGTCTGACACGTCGGGATGTATACTCGTCCAGGGCTTTGACTATTAAAGGCTACCACGAATTCCTTAAATTTCTTTTTTTTGAAGTTTTATTTTATGCGTGATCACAAAACCCAGACAACACAGGTCTCGCTGACAAAATCGAGACCAGGGGAGCGTTTCATGAAATGACTTGTCAGACGTTTTATCCGACAAGTACTGTTTTTTCTGACAGTTACTATGGTTACAGTGCCTCTCAGCCAATCACAATGTTGATGAAACGCTCACCTGATTACTATTTGCAAGGTCGTATTATTGACAATAGAGTTTCCATTGGATATGACACGCTAATTTGCATAGAAAATTCACTCAACCGTCGGATTCAAAGTCTAGGTTCAATCTACCTGTACACGAGTGGATACTTACTACGATATATAATGTGATACAGTTCGTATGGCAGTAAACGGGCTTCCATGAAATTTGTTCCTGCGAGAATTACTCTGAAAAAACTGCACGTTAAACCAAACAGAGAATTTAACCTCCATTTCATGTGTTCTTTTGTATATTTTGGTTTTGCGTGTGTGGGAGCAAAAGTTTATTATATATCTATGTAACTGTTTCCAACATGAAGTGCTTCTTCCTACAGGTTGGCATAGGTGGAAATCTGTCCCGAAAGGTAGAGGGGGGGGGGGGCAACGGGCTGATCCACATTTTCAGCCATATGTTAAGCCCTGATTGGCCGCTCGAAGGTAATGTTTGTATGTTTCATTGAAGGAGTAGTCCTTATGGTTACTTTTTAGCTTTATTCTTATAAATCAACATAAATATATGATATCATTGTCCTTGAATTGAATTGAATTGAATTGAATTGAAAATCACATTTATTTCCTTCAAACAGATACAAAATAATATTTGACATAGTAACGAACATGACGAATACAGTATATATTTCGACACAAATTTGAAGGAGGCGAAAACCCGAAAAGCAGAGCTTGAGTTGGGGTCGCCAGATACAAGTAAATAACAAGTTACGTAATGACATTATATGTAATTGCATATAAAAAAAAGAAAGTTAAGAGTATAAAAGAAACATACAGTAGTTGGAGACGAGGGAGAAGAAATGTAGGCATTAGAAGTTCATTTGAACAAAAGAGTAAACTGGTCGCAATGACGTGACATTGGTACATGTATATAGAGCTTGACTGACATTTGTCTAGCATAGCAACAGGTAAGGCATGTGTATTAATTAACAATAGAAATGGAAGGTAGTTCAAGCATGTCAACATGTCAATGATCTGCATTTAAATAAAGTTTCATTTTATAAGAAAAAGATTGCAAAGAACGAGAGTTTTGTAGGTGGGCTGGTAAACTGTTCCAAAGTTTTGGCCCAGAGTAACGAATATCGTACTGGTATCTTCGGGTTCTATGTTTCGGTAAATGAATTTGGGTAGCGTTTCTCGTACTATACTTATGAATATCCGAATTGAAGTTAAAATGACAGAGATTACTAAATTGCAAGGGGAAAATGTTGTTTGTGCTTTTGTACATAAAAATACTTTGCTGATGCAAATTAATATCGCTAAATTTCAATAATTTTAACTCTTTGAATACAGGATTTGTGTGAGATTGAAAATGTAATCCAGATATAATACGAACAATCCTCTTTTGCAGTATTATAAGCTTTAGGATGCTAGACTTACAGGAGTTGGCCCAAATAATATTACAATACGAGAAATATGGAAGTATCAGAGCACAATATAACATACGTAGAATGTGACTTGGCAAGAGATTTCTAATTCTAGATATAATACCAATGTTTTTGGATACTTTACTTTCGACCTCATGTATATGATCTTTCCATGTCATAAAACTATCTAAATAAATTCCAAGGAACTTGGCTTTGTCTACCCGTGGTAATATTACATTGTCTAGTATAACACATGCATCATTCAAATCGACATTCTTTCTATTATGAAAAACCATGTAGTTACATTTCTTGATATTTAAAGATAATTTGTTAGCTTTAAACCATTCACATACATGTACAAGATTTGCATTCACAATATCACAAAGGGAGTTCAAGTTTGAATTGCTATGAAATATATTTGTATCATCGGCGTATAGAATAAAGGATAGCTCATTTGCTGATTTATAAAGATCATTAATATATAATATGAATAACAATGGGCCGAGGAGACTGCCCTGGGGAATTCCACAGGTTATTTTCTTAAAGTCTGACACACACGATTTGTATTTAGTACATTGTAAACGATTATTAAGATAGCTGGTGAACCAATTATAAGCAATACCACGTATGCCGTAACGATATAATTTAGATAGCAATATGTTATGGTTAATTGTATCAAAGGCTTTGGATAAGTCGATGAAAACTCCAATTGCGAACTCATTATTTTCAAAAGCATCTATTATTTTACTAGAGAGACTTGTAAGAGCCATGCTTGTGGAATAATCTTTACGAAACCCAAATTGACTTTCATCAAGAATAGAACATTTATCAAGAAATTCGAAAGTCCTCTTGTAAACAATACGCTCTAATAACTTAGAAAAAACAGATAAAACAGAAATAGGTCTGTAGTTCGTAAATTCACCTTTGTCCCCAGATTTAAAAATTGGTGTCACTTTGGCCTTTTTTAATTCATGAGGAAACATTCCTTTTGATAAAGACAAATTAAATATATGACACAAAGGTCCACAAATATATGGTACGACTTGTTTGATGACTCTTGGACTATATTCATCCAAACCAGCCGCTTTATTGTTTTTAAATGTTTTAACAATGTTACAAATCTCATTCTCCGAGGTGGGATACAGATACAAGGAGTCAGTTGGTGGATCATTGATAAACTTCAAATAGTCCGTTTGAGTTTCAGGGATTCTGTTTGCCAAAGATGGACCGATATTAGTAAAAAAATTATTAAACGAATTCGATATAGTGCTCGGTTCTGTAACAGTTTTCCCGTTATGTTTAAACACAGAATTTTCACTTGGTTTACTTTTATTAAGTAGTGAATTAATTGTTTTCCAAGTGCGGTTAATATTGGATTTATTGAGTAAAAATTCATTATGAAAATATTGTGATTTTGTTTTACGAATTAGCGTTGTAAGTAAATTACGATAACTTTTATAATCGGAAGCCTTATTTGTATAATGCGAGCGCGAAGTGGGAGAAAAAATTTTGGGGAAAATTTATTTTTTTTTTCATAAAATTTAAAAATTTTGAGCAATGTTTGATATCCTGAAAAAGATGTATGTACAACTAAATATTTACTACGACCGCGAAGTACAAGCAGAGGTTAACTGATGGAAAAAGGTACCTGTTAAAGACTGCTTGCAGTTAGCCATGAATACTTTTTTATATAACAATCATTTTTTTTATTGTTACCTAAAGACTGGAAATTCTAAGCACTTTGTAACTTAAACATATAATAGGTATATAAGTAAACAATTGATGTGAATGCGAAGCGCGAGTGGAAAGTATTGAGATTTAGACCTGAGAACGAGACACGCTATTCATGTTTTGTAAATCATGAAAAGGATGAGTAATTGGGGGTCTTTTTTACACCCGGTCCTTACATTAATAAAGCGAGTGAAAAATGCAGCCAGAAAATGTTCATATACGTTTAATTTGAATTGATCGAAAAGGTACTTGTTGAGGACCGCTTGCATTTAGCCATGAAGACGTTACATATTTCAACAATCAATGCCAGCGCGAATCGCGAGCTGAAAATTTTTGACATTTTTTCAAAAAGAATCGAAAAGTTTAATAATTTTTTGTAATCGTGAACTGGGTAGCTATATAACTATTGACGCAAGCGAAGCGTGAGCAGAAAAATTCGAGATTTAGACCTAAGAACGGGACAATCATGTTTTGTAAATCATGAAAATGATGAGTGATAGGGGATCTTTCTGCATTAATAATGCGAGCACAAAGCGCGAGCAGGATTTTTTTTATATTGTACTCTGAAACTGGATAATGATTTAAATAGGGAACAAATTAAATATCTGAATAAACATGAGGGTGTTTGAGATTTAGACCTAAAATCTCGGCATTTTACACATCTATCAGCGAGCGCGAAGTGTGAGCTTTAACTATTTGATATTCCGATCTGAAAAAAGAATCAATTTCAGCTATATATTTCAAGCATTTTGTATGAAAATTGTGAGGTGGATATGGATCACACTTAATATTTCATTATTATTTGACTTTTGACATAGGACCAGGACATCCTCATGATAAGTCTCATGAAAATGATGATCTTCCTATTCCTCTTATTAAGCGCGAGATGAAACAAAAGGGACAATTTAATCATTAAATTGATATCTTATTTATTAATGCAAAATAGGGGCGAGAAATCTGATGACATTATGGCCTGAAAAATGGACAATTTAGGCACTTTTTGTAATTAGGAATAGAATACATCAGTTAAAACATTTTCAACCATCAATGCGAGCGCAAATCGCGAGCCAAAATCTTTGATAGACTGTCATGAAAAACCATATTGAGACATACATAAATCGCCAATCAAAATATGAGTAGCACTATTTGCTTCGTTTTGACATTCAGACTTAAAAAGGGATATTTTCAATCTAAATGGAATACACAAAAATAATAGGTACTGAATAAATCCAATTTATAATTTATAAATCGCAGAAAATGTCAATATTCGGACTATAAAGCTGTAACTTTTATAGATCACTTTTTTAAAAATCCTTTTGTAAATCAAACAAAATAATAAAAGTTCGACTTCCGAGGTGAAATGTATAATGACTTCCAAACATGATATTTAAGCTCCATATTGAAAAATCACCTAACAGGCAATGCGAGCGCGAAGCACGAGCGAAAATCTTATTCAGTGACATGAAAGATTCTTTCCAGGTTTTTCCCTCATCTTATATTATTCACTCTGGAAAATATGACAAGCAAAAATTTACAAAGGTTTATTTAGTCCAAAATACATGTATTATTTCCAATGTGAATGATTCAATTTTCTCCATCACAAAATACCAAAATTAGTAGGGGGACATTTGATATTGTGCCCCCCCCCCTACTATTTTGGTTTTCCGCCCATGCAGGTGGGGGTGATCACTATTTTGTTGAAGTAGAAACTCAGAAAGCAACATCATCAATGCATATACGGTACATTATAATTACATTAAGAATTACGTCTATGTTGGCTGTAGTGGCATGATGCTCGGCGTTGGCCTCAAGGCCTAAATTTTTCAAAGCCTGGGCCTTGGATTTTCAAACCTTGGCTATGAGAGGGCCTTGGCCTCAAGGGGTTTGAGGCCTGACATTTCAAGCCATTTTTCAGTTTTTGTAATTTCAATTGTATTTTAGTACACTTAAACAATTTAAATGTTGTGCAATTTAAGTCATTGTGATTGCCAAAATTAACCTAAAGCTAGTACTGGCAGTGCAAAATACTTTATTATCATTGCTTTTATTATAATTGTCACAATTTTTTTGATAATTATGATAATGAAACATAAAAAACAATAGAATAGTGAAAAAATGATGATAATCAAGATTTTGACAATAAATTTTATATATTAAAGATACTAAATGGCTTTAGTTCAAGGAATGCCAGAATATATTACGCGTTTGGGCCAATATTCCACTTATCTGCCATTCATAGAATATTGGCCTTAACTCTTGGAATATCTCTCGTATTCCATTTTGAGTCATCCAATATATAATCTAAGTAATTTCTTACTATCAAAATAACGAACACAATAGATACTGACTACAAATGCAGGTTAGGTTCATCATTCCTCTTTTTTTACCCAGCAAGAATGTTTTTAGTCTGAATGATATTCTGAAAAAATATAAACTTAATTATATTACTTTCGCTATTAACTTTTGTCAAATCTAAATTATTGGTGTCAATAGCGTGATAGACCAAGAATTTCGAAAGAAGCCAAACATTGTGTACTGATTTAAATTTCTAAAAAACGAAGAAAAAGACAAAATGGTAATTTAGGGAGTGAAGCAAGCGAGCAAAAATCATCCTTTTAGCTTATTTTGTGAAAGATTGAGACAATGTATATTTATAAAATGATATATTCACTACGTTCTTACTTATTCACTATTTTTTCTCGCTTTTATCATGGTAGTTAGACTTTCGGGTGGGCATGGCCTCAAAACTCTCTGTACGATATCTACATTATCTTTAAACGTGAGAAAAGAGAGAGAGAGGGAGAGAGAGGGAGAGAGATACAGACACGATGGAGAAAGATAGATGGGGATGTCACAGCTGGTTGGTTGGGTAGAATATACATGTATGTATGCAGTGGCGTAATGAACCAAAACAAAGTCGAGGGAGTCAGATATGGCAAATTTAATAAGGTTTTGACATTTTCATTAAAAAAATCTAATTTAGTGGTAGATTTTGGCATAATATTTCAAAAAATAGTATCACTTTTTATCGTTTCTCTTTCCTCTTCATTCTTATTCTTTTTTTCATTTTGATTTTTAAAAAGTTAGACTATAGACTGCTTTCAAATATTTTTTTCTGTATTTTTTCATGATCACATGCGTAATGTAAGGCGTCGTTCCCGAGAATACATGCATATCCCAAATATTTTTTTTTTTTGGGGGGGAGGGGGAGGAGGGGTGGCTATATTATCTCCCGTAATACACGGTAGGAAATTAACAATAATTGTCTGTATTGTAATGGTGTTAAGGAGAGTAGACGATAAGCGATTAATCGTACGCTTGATTGCCACGATTGATTGTACATTGTAGTCAATGCAATAAATCGTTGAAAAATGTTCTGCGATCATTGCTAACCTTGGTGTTACGGGCTCCAGATTGTCATTTTACATTTTTGTACACGGAGTTGGAAGCCACCACAGTCTGTTTCAGCGGCCCCTGTCTAACTCTTTGCACACTGGGAGCAAATGACGTGACATCGCTATATTATACAGACTTTCATAGCTGAGGCTAAAAATAAAAGAAAATGCAAAATAAGACAAATGGAGGAAATTTAGTTTGGAGGCACATTTTCATGCCCGAAGTTGTCGATACAAAACAAATGCCTAATATCACTTTGTCCAATGGTGCAATGATATAATTTAAGGACAAAGTATGTAAAAATCATTGAGTAACTAAAATCTGACGATTCACCAGATTTTACAGGGAGAAGGATTTAGCCACGAGAGAATTTGGATGAATCTGGCCAATTATCTTATTAGCATAGGGACGTGTGGTCTGACACGTCGGGATGTATACTCGTCAAGGGCTTTGACTATTAAAGGCTACCACGAATTCCTTAAATTTCTTTTTTAGAAGTTTTATTTTATGCATGATCACAAAACCCAGACAACACAGATCTCGCTGACAAAATCGAGACCTGATATCTATTTCCAAGGTCGTATTATTGACAATTGACTTTTCATTGGATATGACATGCTAATTTGCATAGAAAATTCACTCAACCGTCGGATTTAAAGTCTAGGTTCAATCTACCTGTACATGAGTGGATACTTACTACGATATAGATTATAATGTGATACAGTTCGTATGGCAGTAAACGGGCTTCCATGACATTTGTTCCTGCGACAATTACTCTGAAAAAACTGCACGTTAACCAAACAGAGAATTCAACCTCCATTTCATTTGTTCTTTTGTATATTTTGGTTTTGCGTGGGTGCGAGCAAGGGTTTATTATATATCTATGTAACTGTTTCCAACATGAAGTGCTTCTTCCTACAGGTTGGCATGGGTGGAAATCTGTCCCGAAAGGTAGGGAGGGGGGGGGGGCAACGGGCTGATCCACATTTTTAGCCATATGTTAAGCCCTGATTGGCCGCTCGATGGTAATTTTTGTCTGTTTCATTGAAGGAGTAGTCCTTATGGTTACTTTTTAGCTTTATTCTTATAAATCAACATAAATATATGATATCATTGTCCTAATTTATATAATGCGAGCGCCAAGTGCGAGAAAAAATTTGGGGGAAAATTTATCATTTTTTCATAAAATTTGAACATTTTGAGCAATGTTTGTTATCCTGAAAGAGATGTATATACAACTAAATCTTTACTACGACCGCGAAGTGCAAGCAGAGGTTAACTGATGGAAAAGGTACCTGTTAAAGACTGCTTGCAGTTAGCCATGAATACGTTTTTTATATAACAATCAATTTTTTTTCCTAAAGACTGAACCTAAAGACCGCGAAGTGCAAGAAGAGGTTAACTGATGGAAAAGGTACCTGTTAAAGACAGCTTGCAGCTAGCCATGAATACGTTTTTTTTATATAACAATCATTTTTTTTTGTTACCTAAAGACTGGAAATTCTAACCACTTTTTGTAACTTAAACATATAATAGTTATATCAGTAAACAATTGATGTGAACGCGAAGCGCTAGTGGAAAGTATTGAGATTTAGACATGAGAACGAGACACGCTATTCATGTTTTGTGAATCATGAAAAAGATGAGTAATTGGGGGTCTTTCTTACACCCGGTCCTTACATTAATAAAGCGAGTGAAAAATGCAGCCAGAAAATGTTCATATACGTTTAATTTGAATTGATCGAAAAGGTACTTGTAAAGGACTGCTTACACTTAGCCATAAAGACGTTACATATTTCAACAATCAATGCCAGCGCGAATCGCGAGCTGAAAATTTTTGACATTTTTTTCAAAAAGAATCGAAAAGTTTAATCATTTTTTGTAATCGTGAACAGGGTAGCTATATAAATATTGACGCAAGCGAAGCGTGAGCAGAAAAAATCGAGATTTAGACCTAAGAACGGGACACTTATGTTTTGTAAATCATGAAAATGATGAATGATAGGGGATTTTTGTGCATTAATAATGCGAGCGCAAAGCGCGAGCAGAATTTTTTTATATTGTACTCTGAAACTGGATAATGATTTAAATAGGGAACAAATTAAATATCTGAATAAACATGAGGGTGTTTGAGATTTAGACCTAAAATCTCGACATTTTACACATCTGTCAGCGAGCACGAAGCGTGAGCTTAAACTATTTGATATTCCGTTCTGAAAAAGAGTCAATTTCAGGTATATATTTCAAGCACTTTGTATGAAAATTGTGAGGTTGATATGGATCACACTTAATATTTCATTATTATTTGACTTTTGACATAGGACCGGGACATCGTCAGGATAAGTCTTATGAAAATGATGATCTTCCTATTCCTCTTACTAAGCGCGAGATGAAACAAAAGGGACAATTTAATCATTAAATTAATATCTTATTTATTAATGCAAAATAGGGGCGAGAAATCTAATGACATTATGGCCTGAAAACTGGACATTTTAAGCACTTTTGTAATTAGGAATAGAATGCATCATTTAAAATATTTTTAACCATCAATGCGAGCGCAAATCGCGAGCCAAAATCTTTGATAGACTGTCATGAAAAACCATAATGAGACATACATAAATCGCCAATCAAAATACAAGTAGCACTATTTGCTTCGTTTTGACAATCAGACTTAAAAAGGGATATTTTCAATCTAAATGGAATACACAAAAATAATAGGTACTGAATAAATCGAATTTATAATTTATAAATCGCAGAAAATGTCAATGTTTGGACCATAAAGCTCTAACTTTTATAGATCACTTTTTTAAAAATCCTTTTGTACATCAAACAAAATAATGAAAGTTCGACTTCCAAGGTGAAATGTATAATGACTTCCAAACATGATATTTAAGCTCCATATTGAAAAATCACCTAACAGGCAATGCGAGCGCGAAGCACGAACAAAAAATTTATTCAGTGACATGAACGATTCTTTCCAGGTTTTTCCCTCATCTTATATTATTCACTCTTGATAATTTGACAAGCAAAAATAAAGAAAGGTTTATTTAGTCCAAAATACATGTATTATTTCCAATGTGAATGATTCAATTTTCTCCATCATATAATACCAAAATTAGTAGGGGGAGATTTGATATTGTGCCCCCCTACTATTTTTGGTTTTCCGCCCATGCAGGTTGGGGTAATCACTATTTTGTTGAAGTAAAAACTCAGAAAGCAGCATCATCAATGCATATACGGTACATTAAGAATTACGTTTATGTTTAACCCATAGGCTGTATGGCAGTGCTGTAGTGCCATGATGCTCTGCCTTGGCGTCAAGGCCTAAATTTTTCAAAGCCTTGGCCTTGGTATTTCAAACCTTGGCTATGAGAGGGCCTTGGCGTCAAGGATTTTGAGCCCTGACATTTCAAGGCATTTTTCAGTTTTTGTAATTTCAATTGTGTTTAAGTACACTTAAACAATTGAAATGTTGTGCATGTTAAATCATTGTGATTGCCAAAATTAACATAAAACTAGTACTGGCAGTGCAAAATACTTTATTATCATAGATTTTATTATAATTGTCACAATTTTTTTGATAATTATGATAATGAAACATAAAAACAATAGAATAGTGAAAACATGATGATAATCAAGATTTTGACAATAAATTTATATATTAAAGATACTAAATGACTTTATTTCAAGGAATACCAGAAATATGTTACGCGTTTGGGCCAATATTCCACTTATCTGCCATTCATAGAATATTGGCCTTAACTCTTGGAATATCTCTGGTATTCCATTTTGAGACATCCAATATATAATCTAAGTAATTTCTTACTATCAAGATAACGAACACAACATACACTGACTACAAATGCGGGTTAGGTTCATCATTCCTCTTTTTTAACCAAGCAAGAATGTTTTCATTCTGAATGATATTCTGAAAAAATGTACAATTAATCATATTACTTTCGCTATTAACTTTTGTCAAATCTAAATTATTGGTGTCAATAGCGTGATAGACCAAGAATTTCGAAAGAAGCCAAACATTGTGCACTGATTTAAATTTATAAAAAACGAAGAAAAAGACAAAATGACAATTTAGGGAGAGAATCAAGCGAGCAAGAAATCACCGTTTGAGCTTATTTTGTGAAAGACTGAGACAATGTATATTTATAAATTGATATATTCACTATTTTTTTTCTCGCTTTTATCATGGTAGTTAGACTTTTGGGGGTGGGCATGACCCCAAAACTCCCTCTACGATGTCTACATTTTCTTAAAAAGAGAGGAAGAATGAGAGAGGGAGAGAGATACACACACGATTGAGAAAGAGAGATGGGGTGTCACAGTTGGCTGGTTGGGTAAAAAATGCATGCATATATGCAGTGGAGTAATGAGCCGAAAAAAAAGTCTAGGGAGCCGGATATGGCAAATTTAATAAAATTTTTACACTTTCATTAAAAAAAATCTTATTTAGGGATAGATTATGATATAATATTTCTAAAAAGAGTATCATTTTCACAGTTCTCTCTTTCCTCTTCATTCCTATTCAACTTTTTCTTTTTATCTAGGTCATGATTTTTTTTTAAGAAAGTGAGACTGTAGACTGTCTGCTTTCAAATATTTTTCTTTAGTTTCATGCTAACATGCCTAATCTAATGTGTAAATCCCGGAGAATGCGTATATATCCCCAATATTTCGGGGGGGGGGGGAGGCTGTATTATCCCCCGTAATATACAGTAGGACATTATAATAATTGTATGTATCAAAAGAAAGAGGTATGGCATTGACACTTATGAATGAACCTTAAGATGTGTTCTATCAGTCTTCTGTATTAGCCTGTGTGTGTAGATAGTTGCGGCTCTACTAGGACAGTTGTAAGAGTACACACCCTACGAATCTGTCTTGGTTTGAAGAGATGCCTGTTCTAGCCAAGATGGCTGGTTTATTTTCTAATATTTTTTTTAAAACAAGAAGACGGCACTTTTCTTTGGAAAGTCTTCTTTACACTTGCAGTTTCCAAGTTCTTTCCCTACACCTCCATCGATGGCACATTACCCAAACTTTGGTGTCTTGAAACCCCCATCGTGTCTTCTTAGCATCCACAAACATTTAAGGACATGGGAATTTCATGATGGACATTCATCTCATTTAGGGTGAGCGGTATCAATCCAAAACTGATAAGTAAATGACTCTTTTCAATGTTTGAGCTACAACATAATTTTGAGAGATGGTTACGCAATCAACTGTAGACTGTGACGCCAAATTATTAGATTATTCCCAAAACGTTATCATATTGGTCAATGTATTACAGGGCTTGGCCCAGTAAACATGCCATACATGTAATATGATTTGGATCTTATTGTTAACGTATTTGAACGGAATAACAAAGGACTCGTACTGACTCTTACTCGTACTGACTCGTACTGACTTGTGGATACTTCTGATCCACATCCATATTTTGTAACAAAAACTTAGTTTATCGAAAACAAGAATTTCATAATCTCGCCATACACACGCGTGGGTTTAAAAGTAAGATATTTTCTAGACCATTCTTCCCCCTCACGCACAGTTAGAAAGGTTCAATAAAAAAGGAAATAAATATGCAAAGACAATCATAACATTATTCTCTAACGAACTAGCCAATGTGGAACCATTTGTGAAATAGATAGCTTGCATTATATGTCACTTACATTCAGGAAGTTGTGATTGTATCCATTTATCACAGTCAACATCAAACGTGAAAGGCGCCGTATATACCAATATACCACAGTCACCTCCTCAAAAGCAAACTTTTCGGTTGTCCCTATAAATAATTTCTACGGTATACGGAACACGTCACAATAAAATGGCAATTCCAGTGACTTGTATGCTTCAAGGTTTTTTTTTATAAACACTCTTTCCGACAGAAGTTAGAAAAACTGTCAAATATTATCAATCAAATCCAGAAAAAATGTTGTATTCCCTGGTCACATAAACGCGCCTTCAAAATTTTCAACTTTTTCCGGGTTCGTGCTAGTGTCAGAATGAGTTTTGATATTATGGGATATGCTGATTTGCATAGAAAATTCGCTCAACCGTCGGATTCAAAGTCAAACTGGAATAGGTCGGATTTAGGCGTACGTGTTTTACCTGTTTGCTGTTAGTTATATACCTCACAGTGTGAGACAGTTGTTCGCCCTAGCGAGTAGCCACTTACCAGATTTATTACAAAACACTGCAAATGGGTATACTCCGGGCTGAGAACAATTATAACTTGATAAACATTAAAATTCATCAAGCTAAATGTTCACAGTGATATCAAAATCTGATATCAAATAACCGAAGTTATTCAGCTTCTAGTAGGTCAATGTTTTTTTTTTTTAAACAGTATGCACACTGTCTTAGGCTAGCTGATGACACCTGTTCCCACTTTACTTTTTCCTATGTTACTACAAGACATCATTGTTATTTCATGTTCTCTTAAATGTGCGTACGATATGTCCTTCTAGTAACGAAATAGGTCGTATAATTTTTCTCTTTTATTTACGGTGGGAAAAAAATGAATTACCCTTTTTTCATATAATTAATTACAACTGAATAACTGGATATATGTTATCACCATCAGCGCATTTATAAAGATTTTAGTGCATCAACTGTTTCACAGAATTATTGTATAACTTTGACATACGTGTATTTCATAACATCGGTATCACTTGTCCGATTAATTTGAAATTTACAGTCTTTTGAATGTTTGATTAGATCTTATCGCTTCAAATCCTTATTTCCGGCCTGGAGTTTAGTAATTTGATGATTATTACTATTAAAAGCACTGTTCACAAATCTATGTTTACATATTATGTACATGTCTTTGTACCAATCGTACATTAATACATCAAATAGAATAATCAAAAAGAAGAACACTATCGATCCTCCATAAATGGGGTTATCATATACTAGATTACACAAAATTAGAGGAAATCAATTAGCATTAAGATTTCAAAAAGAGCTACGTTTTTATTTTCCCTTTGTAGTTAGATGATCAAACCTCGATTCCAGATAAATAGTAGATCAAACTCTTATTTTCTCATTTTTTTTTCTTTTTGTATACCGGCTCCCAACGCGCCACTCCGGAAGGCTCGGTGCGCCACAAGTGGCGCGCGTGCCACCATTCGGGAATCCCTGATCTATTTCATAGGAGACGTGGCAATAGAACCAGCATGTCTTCTTAGAATGCATGATCACAAAACCCAGACAACACAGATCCCGCTGACAAAAACGATCCTGATAACCTTCTCCAAAGTCATATTATTGAACGATGAGTTTTTATTGGATGGGACATGCCAATTTGCATAGAAAATTCACTGAACCGTCGATTGAAGTCTAGGTTCAATCTACCTGTACATAAGTGCATACATGCTACGATATCATAATGTGATACAGATCTTATGTCAGTAAACATGGTAAACATGTTTTCATTACATTTCACTCGTAAAATACAGTAGAACATTATCATAATTGTCTGTATATAATGGTGTTAAGGAGAGTAGAAGATAGGATTATCATGGTTATGGTAGTGATGATTAATAAGCAAGGCCATCAATATTAAAGGGGAATAAAACCTTAAGAACAAGTAGGCTTGTGTGGAAACAAAAAAAATCAAAGAATAAAAAAAAGTTTGAGAAAAATCGGGCAAATTATGAGAAAGCTATGAACATTTGAATATTGCAATCACTAATGCTATGGAGATTCGCCGTTGGCAGAGCGACAATGATGTGTGATGTCACATCTGAACAACTTTCCCTTTGATGGACTATAAAACACCCTCAAAATGTGTCTTTTTGCTTTTTCTCATGGGATACAAATTCTTTATCCATGATGTGTTCTTTAAAAATCTGTATTGCATGCCCCCTATAGAAATAACACATGCCCGGGAACACATGATCTACTGATTGATGTGATATAAGAGGCAATTTAAGTGAAATATATACTAAAGTAATAGGGATAGTTGTTTACAAGTGACATCACACATCTTTGTCGCATTGCCAATTCAAAGATCTCCATACCATTAGTGATCGTAATATTCAAATACTCATAACTTTTTCATTATTTGTCCGATTTTTTTAAAACTTTCGTTGATCTGTTTCTTTGATTTTTCTATTTTCACACAAGCTATCTTGTTCCAAATGTTTCATTTTCCTTTAATGTTCTCGTAATTTTCTTATGTTTATTGGTATTTGATTTAACCACTCCTCAGGAAACTGCTAAAAAAGATGGTAAGATAAAAAAAAAATCATGATGACATACTGCAAAATTTTCATATATGGTAAATGTTTAATACATCATAATAGGTGACATAATATTTCCAAAATTTACCCCTACCCGTAACCAAGGGCATGGAAAGTGCACTTTTTGTTACAACCATTTCAAATATCACTCTATGTATTTGAGTACTCTTTATTCAGGTTTATTACGTAAAGTAACTGAAAGTATTAAAAAGATTGTATAAGAGAGAAAGAATGATGAAAACTGACAAAATTCCATAAAATGGCCTGTTTTCAGCAAGTATGTCATCAATTTTAGCTCGCACATCGCACTCGCAATATGGACAAATGGATAAGTTCTTACGAAGTACTTAGCTTTGTAAGAAGAGAGCTCTAGAAAGCTCTAGTCTTGAGGATTACCCCCCCCCAAAAAAAAAAAATCCATATAGATCCATAAAAAGTTTCGTGACCAAGGAAATTGGAGAAAATAAAGAAAAAGAAGGGAAAATGGTGAAACAGCATTCTCCTTTTTTCAAAATATATTACAACATTTTATTTCTGTCAAAATAAGGTCAAAATTATTGTTTCTTGTTTCACTCAAAGCTTCATTCAACCTTATCCTTTTTATCCACATTTTGTATGTGCCTTTCTTATTGTTGTTATTTCCTGTTTTGGGCATCGTAAAATTGAAATGCCTTGGTTTTAGCCTAGGCCTTGAGGTGTTCAAGGCTTGGCCTGGGGTTTTGTAAGTTTCATGTCCAGTTTTCATTTTGTGAATCAAACATACTTCTAATGCAATATTGGTTTCATGACATTTGTTCCGACGACAATTGCCCCGCTTGAAAATCTGCACGCTAAGCCAAACATGAGACCTAGCTTCCAAATCTAAACAAACTATAATCCTTATCTTTACATTATTCTGAACCAAAAAATTATCTTACAATTCTAACTCTAACAGGGCGCGCGGAACGGTTTTGAAAGTGGGGGGGGGGGGCTGACCATTCAAAAATAATATTCAGATTGTCATTTTTACGTTTTTGTACACGGATTCGGAAGCCACCACAGCCTCCGTTTCCGCAGCTCCTGTAAAGCACTTTGCACACTGGGAGCAAATGTCGTGACATCGCTATACATTGTATTATACAGGCTTACATAGCTGAGGCTCAAAATAAAAGAAAATGCAAAAGAAGACAAATGGAGGAAATTCAGTTTTGAGGCACATTTGCATGCCTGAAGTTGTCGATACAAAACAAATGCCCAATATCACTTTGTCCAATGGTGCAATTATATCATTTAAGACAAAGTATGTATATTTATAGAGTAACTAAAATCTGACAATTCACCAGATTTTACAGGGAGAAGGATTCAGCCACGAGAGAATTTGGATGAATCTGGCCAATTATGTTATTAGCATAGGGACGTGTGGTCTGACACGTCGGGATGTATACTCGTCCAGGGCTTTGACTATTAAAGGCTACCACGAATTCCTTAAATTTCTTTTTTAGAAGTTTTATTTTATGCATGATCACAAAACCCAGACAACACAGATCTCGCTGACAAAATCAAGACCTGATAACTATTTCCAAGGTCGTATTATTGACAATGGATTTTCCATTGGATATGACATGCTAATTTGCATAGAAATTCACTCAACCGTCGGATTTAAAGTCTAGGTTCAATCTACCTGTACATGAGTGGATACTTACTACGATATAGATTATAATGTGATACAGTTCGTATGGCAGTAAACGGGCTTCCATGACATTTGTTCCTGCGACAATTACTCTGAAAAAAGAAAGCACGTTAAACCAAACAGAGAATTCAACCTCCATTTCATGTGTTCTTTTGAGATTTTGGTTTTGCGTGGGTGGGAGAAAAGGTTTATTACGTATCTATATAACTGTTTCCAACATGAAGTGCTTCTTCCTACAGGTTGGCATGGGTGAAAATCTGTCCCGAAAGGTGGGGGGGGGGCAACGGGCTGCTCCACCCTGCGGGTAGGGGGGGGGGGGCGAAAACATTTTCAGCCATATGTTAAGCCGTGATCCGCCGCTCGAAGGTAATTTTTGTCTGTTTCATTGAAGGAGTAGTCCTAATACTTTTTAGCTTTATTCTTATGAATCAACAGAAATATATGATATCATTGCCCTTATTTATACAATGCGAGCGCGAAGCGCGAGCAAATTTTTTTTGGAAAATGTATGTATTTGAAAAAAAAAAAATTGGGCAATGTTTGTTATCCTGAAAAAGATGTATATACAACTAAATATTTACTACGACAGCGAAGTGCAAGCAGAGGTTAACTGATGGAAAATGTACCTGTTAAAGACTGCTTGCAATTAGCCGTACATATGTCATATTTTTCAACAATAAAATAATTTTTTTGAAATTGTTACCTAAAGACTGGAAATTCTAAGCACTAATTGTAACTTAAATATATACTAGGTATACATCTAAACAAATGAAGTGAACGCGAAGCGCGAGTGGAAAGTTTTGAGATTTACACATGAGAACGAGACACTCTATTCATGTTTTGTAAATCATGAAAAGGATGAGTAATTGGGTTCTTTTTTCTGACACCCGGTCCTTACATTAATAAAGCGAGTGCAAAGTGCAGTCAGAAAATGTTCATATACGTTTAATTTGACTTGATCGAAAAGGTACTTGTGAAGGACTGCTTGCACTTAGCCATGAAGACGTTACATATTTAATCAATTAATGCCAGCGCGAGTCGCGAGCTTAAAATGTTTGACATTTTTTTGTAATCGTGAACAGGGTAGCTATATAACTTAACAATTGATGTAAGCGAAGCGTGAGCAGAAAAATCGAGATTTAGACCTAAAAACGGGACACTCATGTTTCGTAAATTATGAAAAGGATGAGTGATAGAGGATCTTTCTACATTAATAATGCGAGCACAAAGCGCGAGCAGAATATTTTTTATAATGTAATCTGAAACTGGATTATGATTTAAATAGAGAACAAATTGAATATCTGAATAAACATGAGCGTGTTCCAGATTTACACCTAGAATCTCGGCATTTTACACATCTATCAACGAGCGCGAAGTGCCAGCTTAAGCTATTTGATATTCCGATCTCCAAAAAGAGTCAATTTCAGCTAGCACTTTGTAGGAAAATTGTGAGGTGGGTATGGATCACACTTAATATTTCATTATTATTTGACTTTTGACATAGGACCGGACATCCTCAGGACAAGTCTTATGAAAATGATGATCTTCCTATTCCTCTTACTAAGCGCAAGATGAAACAAAAGGCACAATTTAATCATTAAATTGATATCTTATTTATTAATGCATAATGGGGGCGAGAAATCTGATGATATTATGGCCTGAAAACTGGACATTTTAAGCACTTTTGTAATTAGGAATAAAATGCCTCATTAAAAATATTTGTAACCATCAATGCGAGCGCAAATCGCAAGCCAAAATCTTTGCTAAACTGTCATGAAAATCAATATTGAGACATACATAAATCGCCAATCAAAATACGAGTAGCACTTTCTGCTACGTTTTGACAATCAGACTTGTAAACGGGATATTTTCAATCAAAATGGAATACTAAAAAATAATAGGTACTGAATAAATCGAATTTTGCGAGCGCTCAGTGCGACCAGAAAATGTCAATTTTAAGACCATAAAGCTGTAATGTTTATAGATCACTTTTTTAAAAATCCGTTTGTAAATCACACAAAATAATGAAAGTTCGATTTCCGAGGTGAAATGCATAATGTATATTGACTTCCAAACATGATAATTCAGCTCCATATTGAAAAATCACCTCACAGGCAATGCCAGCACGAAACACGAGCGAAAAAATTATTTAGTGACATATAAGATTTTTTCCAGGTTTTCCCCTCATCTTATTTTTTTTCACTCTGGAAAATATATGACAAGCAAAAACAAACAAAGGTTTATTTAGTCCAAAATACATGTATTATTTTGAATATGAATGATGCATTTTCTCCATCATAAAAAAACAAAAATAGTAGGGGGACATTTGATATTGTGTCCCCCTACTATTTTTGGCAGGGGGACATGTCCCCCTGGGATTTCCGCCAATGCAGGTTGGGATGATCACTATTTTACTTAGATGAGATTGTTGTTGCTGTTGAAGTAGAAACTCAGAAAGCAGCATCATCAATGCATATACGGTACATGATAATTACATTAAGAATTACGTCTATGTTGGCTGTAGTGCCATGATGCTCGGCCTTGGCCTAAAAGCCTACTTTTTCAAAGCCTTGGCCTTGGATTTTCAAGCCTTGGCTATGAGAGGGCCTTGGCTTTAAGGGTTTTTAGCCCTGAAATTTTAGAGGCATTTTCAGTTTTTGTAATTTCAATTGTGTGTTAGTACACTCAAACATTTTAAATGTTGTGCGTGTTAAATCATTATGATTGCCAAAATTAATATAACACTAGTACTGGCAGTGCAAAATACTTTATTATCATTGCTATTACTATAATCATGATAATTGTCACAATTTGTTTGACAATTATAATAATGAAACATAAAAACAATAGAATAATAAAAAAATGATGATAATCAAGATTTTGACAAAAAAATGTATATTAAAGATACTAAATGACTTTATTTCAAGGAATACCAGAAATATGTTACGCGTTTGGGCCAATATTCCACTTATCTGCCATTCATAGAATATTGGCCTTAACTCTTGGAATATCTCTGGTATTCCATTTTGAGACATCCAATATATAATCTAAGTAATTTCTTACTATCAAGATAACGAACACAATAGATACTGACTACAAATGCAGGTTAGGTTCATCATTCCTCCTTTTTTACCCAGCAAGAATGTTTTTATTCTGAATGATATCCTGAAAAAGTGTAAACTTCATTAGATTACTTTTGCTATTAACTTTTGTCAAATCTAAATTATTGGTGTCAATAGCGTGATAGATCAAGAATTTCGGAAGAAGCCAAACATTGTGCACTGATTTAAATTTATAAAAAAAACGAAGAAAAGACAAAATGGCAATTTAGGAAGTGAATCAAGCAAGCAAGAAATCACCCTCTGAGTTTATTTTGTGATAGATTGAGACAATGTATATTTATAAAATGATATATTCACTATTTTTTTTCTCTTTTATCATGGTAGTTAGACTCTTGGGGTGGGCATGGCCCCAAAACTCCCTCTACGATGTCTACATTTTCTTAAAAAGAGAGGAAGAATGAGAGAGGGAGAGAGATACACACACGATTGAGAAAGAGAGATTGGGTGTCACAGTTGTCTGGTTGGGTAAAAATGCATGCATGTATGCAGTGGCGTAATGAGCCGAAACAAAGTCGAGGGAGCCAGATATGGCAAATTAAAAAAAATCTTTACACTTTCATTACAAAAATCTTATTTAGTGATAGATTATGATATAATATTTAAAAAAGAGTATCATTTTCACAGTTCTCTCTTTCCTCTTCATTCCTATTCAACTGTTTCTTTTTATCTTGGTCATGATTTTTTTAAGAAAGTGAGACTGTAGACTGTCTGCTTTCAAATATTTTTCTTTAGTTTCATGCTAACATGCATAATCTAATGTGTAAATCCCGGAGAATACGTATATATCCCCAATATTTCGGGGGGGGGGGGGGGGGCTGTATTATCCCCCGTAATATACAGAAGAACATTATAATAATTGTATGTATAAAAAGAAAGAGGTATGGCATTGACACTTATGAATGAACCTCAAGATGTGTTGTATCAGTCTTTTGTATTAGCCTGTGTGTGTAGATAGTTGCCGCTGTACTAGGACAGTTGTAAGAGGACACACCCTACGAATCCGTCTTGGTTTGCAGAGATGCCTGTTCTAGCCAAGATGGCTGGTTTATTTTCTAATTATATTTTTTGAAAACAAGAAGACGGCACTTTTCTTTGTAAAGTCTTCTTTACACTTCCGGTTTCCAAGTTCTTTCCCTACACCTCCATCGATGGCACATTACCTAAAGCTTGGTGTCTTGAAACCCTCATCGTGTCTTCTTAGCATCCACAAACTTTTAAGGAATTGGGAATTTCATGATGGACATTCATCTCATTTAGGGAGAGCGGTATCAATCCAAAACTGATAAGTAATTGACTCTTTTCAATGTTTGAGCTACAACAGAATTTTGAGAGATGGTTACGCAATCAACTATAGACTGTGACGCCAAATTTTGAGATTATTCGCAAAACGTTATCATATTGGTCAATGTATTACAGGGCCTGGCCCAGTAAACATGCCATACATGTAATATGATTTGGATCTCATTTGTTAACGTATTTGAAAGGAATAGCAAAGAATTCGTACTGACTCTCAGCATGGAACTTGTGGATAATTCTGATCCACATCCATATTTTAGTAACAAAAACTTAGTTTATCGAAAAAAATCATAATCTCGCCATACACACGCGTGGGTTTAAAAGTAAGATATTTTCTAGACCATTCTTCCCCCTCACGCACAGTTAGCAAGGTTCAATGAAAAATATATGGAAATAAATATCCAAAGACAATCTTAACATTATTCTCTAACGAACTAGCCAATGTAGAACCATTTGTGAAATAGATAGCTTGCATTATATGTCACTTACATTCAGGAAGATGTGATTGTATCCATTTATCAAACGTGAAAGGTGCCGTATATACCAATATACTACAGTCACCTCCTCAAAAGCAAACTTTTCGGTTGTCCCTATAAATCATTTTTACTGTATACGGAACACGTCACAATGAAATGGCAATTCCAGTGACTTGTATGCTTCAAGGTTTTCTTATAAACACTTTTTTCCGACAGAAGTTAGAAAAACTGTCAAATATGATCAATCAAATCCAGGAAAAATGTTGTATTCCCTGCTGACATAAACGCGCCTTCAAACTTTTCCACTTTTTCCGTGTTCGTGCTAGTGTCAGAATGAGTTTTGATATTATGGGATATGCTGATTTGCATAGAAAATTCGCTCAACCGTGGGATTTAAATTCAAACTGGAATCGGTCGGATTTAGGCGTACATGTTTTACCTGTTTTCTGTTAGTTATAAACCTCACAGTGTGAGACAGTTGTTCGCCCTAGCGAGTAGCCACTTACCAGATTTATTACAAAACACTGTTAGTGCAAATGGGTACTCCGGGCTGAGAACAATTTGATAAACTTGATAAACATTAAAATTCATCAAGCTAAATGTTGAAAATGTTGTCAAAATCTGATATCAAATAACCGAAGTTATTCAGCTCCAAGTTGGTCAATGTTTTTTTGAAAACAGTATGCACACTGTCTTATGCTAGCTGATGACACCTGCTCCCACATTACCCTTTCTTATGTTATTACAAGAAATCATTATTATTACATGTTCGCTTACAGGTGTGTACGATATGTCTTTCTAGTAACTATATAGGTCGTAGATTTTTTCTCTTTGATTTATGGTGGGAAAAATGAATTACCTTTTTTTTCAATCTTAACAGAATAATGGATATATGATATCATCATCAGCGCATTCATAAAGATTTTAGTGCATCAACTGTTTAACATGATTAATGTAAAACTTTGACATACATGTACGTGTATTTTATAACCTCGGTATCACTTGTCCGAATTAGTTAAAATTTACAGTGTTTCGAATGTTTGATTAGATGTTATTGCTTCAAATCCTTATTTCTGGCCTGAAGTTTAGTAATTTGTTGATGTTGTAACTTTTTTTTGTTTGACAATCAGATAATTGTTGTAAATTTTGTAATTTGATATTGGTTTTCATAAGATAATACTACTACTAATAATAATTGGCATTTATGTAGCGCTTTGTCAATCTACGACTGTTCAAAGCGCTTCACAATTATTATTACCCGGTTACTGGATTCATAGCATTCCAAGGAGCCTGTTATACACCTTCTCCACTAGGGCCAGGACAGCGTCAGGACAAGGCACGGAATGTAATATCCGCGAGCCTTCCGCAACCTGTCCGGACATTCCTGGGAAGGTCCGCACGCTGTCCTGAACCCTTCCTGGTGTTCGGGAAATCAAAATTTGTCCGCATCCAAATTTTGGTCTTGACCAAAATTTGGACGCAGATATTGAATTCCTGATACCTTCGGGACCCTGTCCTGATGATGTCCCGCCCTTCCTAAACCCTTCCGCGTCTTCCGGAAACCATCCGCAATCAGGTCAGCTTTGAGCAGCAAAGAAGAAGCCATGCGGAATGTTTCAGGAACGTGCGGATTGAAATAAGGAGGCAAGCGGACTGTTTCAGGAACGTGCGGACAGGAATAAGATGGCAGGCGGACTGTTTCAAGAAAGTGCGGACCGGAATAGGAAGGCAAGCGGGACATATCAGAAATGTGTGTATCCAATACAAATATGTATTGAACAGGTACACAAGTAGTAAAGGCCATTTGTGGTCAGTGCGCTACACGGGGCAACGAGGCAAAATACAAAACAAGAACATAACAAAAAAAGTAACGATGGAACTGGTCAAAGGCCCTAATTAGTATATCAATAATCCAACCTGAAAACTTAATATTTCAAGCATCACGCGAGCGCGTAGCGCGAGCTATTCCTTTTTTTTTGGGGGGGGGTGAGTTAAAGACTTGAATAAGGAATATTTCAAGCATTTTCTACTGATCCGAAAAGTAGACATTTCAAATAATGGTAGTCATCCGAACAAATTTCTTCTATACTGAACAAAAAAAACATTTCAAGCAACTCTTAATTGTGAACTATAGTATTTTACTGACTTGAGCACTTGACACTTTACGAATGACAAAAATATCTTTTGAAAATTATTAGTGCATAAATACATTTCAAACTGATATTAAAGTTTATATTCATACTGTATTTTAAGCACTTTATTTCATTGTGAATGAGATGTCAATAATTATAAAGCTACTTTTTATATATCGTTTTTCTCTGAACGGCTCAAAGCGTTTTACAACATATTATTACCCAAGTCATTGGATATTTCATTTCAATCCCGCTTGAAAAGTGCACTCCTTAACAAGCATTCCCTGCATTCGACGCAGCATCAAAATGTCGCAAACAGATTCAAAGATACAATAACTTTCACATCCTATCGGGTACCCACTTAGCACCTGGGTCGAGAGTGGCAAAACGTGGATTACGCCTTGCCAAAGGACGCTATATGGATTCGAACACAAGTCATGACCCTCTGCTCACAAGGCGAGAGTCCGAAACACTACATCACGGCTCTTTATTTATTTATTTATTTATTTTGTTTTATTTATTTTATACTGCAGGGTAGGCCTGTTCAGTTCTTAAAACTGCTTTACAAAGGCGCCCTGCAGTTTAAAATACATGTCAAGATAAATATAAAATATATCATCAAAAAACATTCAACGTCAAAAAATACAAAATACAAACTATTTAACATCAGAAACAATTAACATCAAAAAATTTAGAGTGGGAAGTGACAATCTAAACATACAAGTACATAGCATTGTAAATCAATGGAATATTATTTCGCTCTTCATCAATTCGTATGAAAGGCTTTGCATAATTTTTTAAAAACTAACAAGGAGGTACACGTACAGGCTTGTAAATTTGAAGGAAGTGCATTAAATAATTTGGGTCCGAAATATGCGAAAGATTTTCTTTTATATTCAGTTCTAGCTTTGGGAAGCTGAAGGGGGCATCGCAAAGAAAACCGTGTCCTGTATTTCACGGGCCGTTTACATACTAAAGGTTTTAAATAATTTGGAACTAAATTGTTCATTATTTTATATACAAAAACACAATACTGATATTTTATACGCTGATCTACTGATTGCCACTTCAGTGACTGCAACAGAGATATTTGTGATGTATTATAATCTTTTTTCAAAAGCATCCTGGCATATTTATTTTGAAGTTTTTGTATCTTATCTAAATGTACTTTTGCACTGCTTCCCCAAGATGTACTACAGTAATCAATGTAAGGTAAAATCATAGAAAAGTACAGCTTCTTCATGATATCAAAGGACAGTAAATGCTTAATCCGCCTTATACAACCTATTGCTCGAGATATTTTACAAACGATATTAGTAATATGTTCACACCAAGTCAAGCCCGGATCGAGCATGACACCTAAGTATTTAATCTTTTTTACATTTTCTAATTGTATGTTCCTGAATTTCACTGGCAAATGAGCACCCCTCAACTTTTTCTTTTGACCAAATACCATGGCTTTAGTCTTTCACAGAAACGAATTGGCCATCGTGAAAAAAACTCTTGCGCAGTACTGGTTTCTGATAGACATAAAACGTGAGCGCGAAGTGCGAGCTTATTTCTTTTTATTTTGTCCGGAAAATTTAAAATTTGTAGCAATGTTTGTGATCCTAAATAAGATGCGTATGGAACTAATAATTATTTCAAGCGCGATGCGCGAGCAATATTTTTTGTATACGCTCTGGCCTGATCGAAAAAATGCAGTTATCGATGAAGAAGATATATATTTCAACAATTAAACACTGCAAGCCCAAACTGAACATTTTTTTGACATTCCGACCTCAATTCTGGACATGCTGTCCTCGCGAAACGCCGAAAAAATATTCAGATAATCCTGTCCTAGGACAGTCCCAGGAATGTCCTAGGACAGACAGTCCTGTTGGTATCCTAGGACAAGATCGTTTGCATAATCTTTTACGGAATTTGGTTGCGGACAGCATGCGAAAATGACAAAAGTTGCTTCCGCAACCCTTCCTGGTCTTGTCCGCGCCCTAGTGGAAACCGCCTTTAAGGCCCGGTCCCACTGGGGGGAAGTTGAATTACGCATGAATTGCGAATACAAATTTCGGTCATTCGTTGTCATCCGCATTAAATTTGGCAAAAAAATAAAAATCCGCTTTAAAATTGCGGATACATAAAAGATGTACAGCGAACAAATTACGATTAAAAGCGGAAATATCACGAATAAAAACGAATTACTTTGCGAATGCTATTTTACGAGGGATATTGCTTGTAAAATTGTGGAATGTATTGCAGACATTGCGAAAATGTAACGAAAGTAATGCGGAAGTATAACACATGTATTGCGGACAAAAATAGGATGCTAAACGATTATTGCGGAAGTATTACGTATGCATAGAGAATGCAATGCGCACGTGGTGCGGAAACAACGGTCGCATTGCGAATGTGATACATTTGAATCGAGACCATATAAAAGAAGAGCACTCCACTCTTCAGCGTCATTATCTTTATCAACATTGTAGAAAGTAGCAACATGTCAACAAGAGCCAAATCAAGAGGAAAGAAGAAACAAAAGACAAGCAAAGTTGGAGAGAGGGCTCCGTCACCTGTACCATCTCCACAATCCCCAAGGTCACCGAGTCCACCTCCAGAAGACCTCCCTGGCGCCGATGAGGTCCCTGGTCCAAGTCAGCCTAGAGATGACAAAGCTGAAAAGAAGAAAGAGAAGAGGCCACGAAAGAGCTTCACCCTCAAACCCGACCAAGAAGATAATGCCTTCGAATGGTTAGCAGAAAATGAGCTTTTGTGGAGAAGGGGAAGTAGGATGTTTAAAGACACAAACAGAAAGAAAGCTTTGTGGGAAGAAAAAGCCGCTGAGATAACATCAGAGCATCTACAGGGATGGTGGCGGGGTATGCATACTTGGTACGTTAAACTTCACCGCACCAATGCTTGATGAGGTTACGCTGCCTCTTGCCATCTCTTGAAGCTGTGTTTGGTGCTTGAACCTCCACCATGTCCACTGTGTCAACAAGGTTTTGGCCCCTTCGCCATTCTCCAGGAACTAGTTGTCCATTCTCCAGCTGCCGGTCCACAAGCCTGTTCTGTTGGACTGGGTAGCGGGTGCGCATTAGGTTGTGGAGCAGAATGCAAGTCTTCAGTATCAGCCTGACTGTGTCGGCATGGTGCTGCATGGTGGTGAGAAGGACTTGGAATCTATTCGCCATGATACCAAATGTGTTTTCGACGACTCTCCTGGCCCTCGACAGCATGTACTTATAGATACGCTCTTCCCTGGTCAGGGCCTTTGCACTGTATGGCTTCATTAGGTTTGTTCTCAGAAAGAAAGCATCGTCGCCCACAATGAAGTATGGGACATCTTGGGTGTCATTGGGTAAGGGATCTGGATTTGGCCAACCCGTAATGTCGCCGTTCTCGAGACCTGGCTTCAGCTCACTTTGGTTGAATATTTGAGCATCTGATGCGGAAACGTTTCCTGATACGTCAGCCCAAAGAACCTTGTAATCAGAACTGACCAGGGCAACTAAAATGATACTGAAAAGGCCCTTGTAGTTGTAATATTCCGAGCCTGAGTTTGGGGAGCTTTGCATGCCACATGCTTGCCATCAATCGCGCCGATTGTGTGAGGAAAGTTCCACCTCTGCAACCAGTCATTGGCAATTTCACGCCATTCTGCATCGTTGGTAGGGCAAGTCATCTGTTCATCAAGGTAGTCTTCTGATATGGCTGTACATACTTCTCTGACAACTTTGCTGATTGTGTTGTGAGGGACCCTCCAACCGTACTGCATGTCCCTGTATTTTGAACCAAGGCAAGATGGCGTAGGGTTATATGGCCACTGAGTCCAGGCTCTAAGTTCGCTCTGAAGTTGGTCTGTGTCTTGAGCAGTCGAGGAGTGAGCCGGTTCACCAGTTCGTCAAACATGTATGGGGGCATTCTCATAAAGTTCTGGAAGGCACGTGGATCTTCGTTACGCAGCTCCACCATCAATCTATCGTACATGCCCAGATCTAGTCTTCTGCCAATCCAAGGTCTCACCCAGACAGCTCTTTGATTTTTCCTTCGCTTTTCCTTATTTGGATCAAACGTTGAACTTGGAAGAGAAGATTGTTATGTTGTTGGATGGCTGCAACTATCAAATGTCTGTGATGATCCATGGCAACATCCTATTTTCTACACAACTGTTCTTAAAATGACGGTCAAATTTCATTTTCTGTTACATTTATATAGTAATCTGGGGTTACGATGAATGTTTGCTGTGTACTCGCAAATTGTTCGCGAAACAGTCGTAATACAAACGCACTATTCGTGACCAGTCTGTAAGCATTCTTTATAAATTATTATAGCTTGGTATAAAGTCGTATTAGGCACGCTATGCATTCGTTTCGCATTCTATCCCAGTCCGCTACTTATCCGCAATCCCATGTCCGTTGCGGATATCAAAGGATAGCTGCGAAAATTCAGCGCATACATTGAGTATGCATTGCGTATGCATTGCGCATATAAACCGGATGATTTCCGCTCCCAGGAGTTTTGGGCAGCCCAAAACTCCTGGGAACGGAAAAATGTGCATTTGCGGATGATTACGGACATGTGCGGAAAATAACCGTCTTAAAACAGCATACTTTACGAATATTGCGGATGTTTAGCGTCTGTAATCAAATTTTATCCGCAATTTATGCGCAATCCATCCTAAATGTCACTGGGACCGGGCCAAACTTGCGAAACCAACCACAATGACGGTGGTTTCCTACCGGTACCCAGCTAGCACCTGGGTGAGAGTGGCAAAGTGTGGACTGACGCCTTGCCAAAGGGCGCTAGGCCATGGCGGGATTCGAAAACACGATCCTCTCATTACAAGGCAAGAGTCAGAACCGCTACACCACGGCGCTTCCATTATCAAGATCATTAATTATCTCCAGAAACATCCGAGACATAGAGTAACGTTTGCCCAGAGTGTGGCTCATAGAAGCACTATTCTTCTACAGACCACGTCGATACTGCTACTCTCCGCTACAACACTGAGCTTGAGAAGTTACTCAACATCCACGCTCCACCAAGGACTAGAAAGGTAAAGAGCAATGTGGACTGTCCGTGGTACAGCTCTGACATCACTTTACAGAAGCATATTCGATGGAGACTGAAAACGAAATGAAGCAAAAGTGGACTACTGATTGACAGGGATCATTTGCAAGTTCAGCGCGACCTTGTTAACTCTCTTGTCAAGAGGTCTATGCGATCTTACTTTGTAGGTCTTGGTAAGGAATGCCAAGGTGACTCAAAACAATTCTTCTCTTTGGCTAACAGACTCCTCAATTGTCGGCAATCCTCACCTCTACCAAACAATGCAGATAGCTACAAAAGTTCAAAAGATTTGCGACAGTCTAACTCCTGACCTCACACCTCTACAGTCTGAACCTCTTCTTCCTTGGACATCTTACGCTACGCACTACCTCTCCTGATGAGATTATGTCTTTATTTCACAAATCTCCTCCCAAGTCATGTAAATTAGATCCTATACCTGCAAAGTTACTAAAGGACCGTTTATTCATGTTCACCCATATTCGCTCTTACCTTGCTAACTTTAAGGGGAATGAAACCGTTCGAAGTAGATTTGTGTCGAAGCAGAAAAATCAAAGAATAAGAACAAAGAAAGTTTGAGAAAATCGTACAAATAATGAGAAAGTTATGAGCCTTTATATATTGCAATCACTAAGGCTATGGAGATCCTCCCATTGTCAATTCGACAAGGATATATGATGTCACATGTGAACAATTTTCACTTTGATGGACTATAAAACACCCACAAAATGTCTCTTCTTGCTTTTTTATTATGGATACAAACTCTCTATTCATGGTGTATTCTTTGAAAATCTGTATTACATGCCCTCCTATAGAAAGAACACATGATAGATGTGAGAAAAGAGGCAGTTTAAGTGAAATATATACTAAAGTAATGGGGAGGATTGTTCACAAGTGACATCACACATCTTTATCGCATTGGCAATGTGAGGATCTCCATAACATTCGTGATTGCAATATTCAAATGATCATAACTTTCTCATTATTTGTCCGATTTTTCTCAGACTTTCGTTGATCTGTTTCTTTGATTTCTGTTTTCACACAATCCATCTTGTTCCAAAGTTTTCATTCGTTTAAGTTTAGAGCAGTCGCATATCCTTTCCTCTCTGAAATGTGCTCATGTTACACCACTGTTAAAGAAACCTCTCAGGCTCGATCCTGATTCTCTCCAAAATTACCGGCCGGTTTCTAACTTATCCTTCCTCTTCAAAGTTCTTGAAATAGTTGCTTTCTCTCGTCTTGCTGAATACTTTCACGAAAATAATCTGTTTGACCCATAGACCCCACCACAGTTTGGAAACCCTCCTTGTGAGCACCTCAAATCATATTCTCCGAGAGATGGACAGGGGGTATGTGACTGCTTTACTTTTACTCAATCTATCCTCCACCTTCGACACAGTAAACCAAACTATCATGCCAAATACTTTTAAAGCAATCTGACTGATTGTGTAGCAAACGACGCACGTCTTTAGTAACGGTTTGTAGTTTAGTCTAGGCTCTCTTTTGGACAGACATGAGCATTTGATATCTCCCTTAGATCCAGTCAATATTAAATAAATATTGCAAAGTCAGGAATGAACTAAAACAAGGATCAATTTTTGTTTTCTTTATCACACTTTTCCTTGGTAGGAAAAAATGGAAATCGAGTGAAAATTACACTTGCATTAGTCAAATATAAAAAGTATTTTATTGACATTATTCAACAGATAAGTAACCATTTAGCTGCAGATATTATTTATGGAAGATAACTAAATCAAGGCAAATATGGCATTCCTCACTTACAAAAACACGCTCTGGTAAAATACCGGGGTCATATTAGTGCAAACATATTTTTTTATTGCAAGGAAAATGACAATTTCTATAGAAGATTCGCTCAACCGTCGGCTTCAAAGTCAAGCTTGAAAAAGCCCGTATTATACAACGAAAATACATTTTACCACGTTGCTTTGGGTAATATACACTACAGTGTGAGATATTTGTTCGCCATAAGGGGAAGTTATTAACCAGGTTCAACATTTGAAATTACAAAACACTCGAAGTATTATTATTAAATTGATACTCCGGATTAAAAAAAAAAATAATGTTACAAAATTTTAATAACTTTAGAAAATAAAATATGATTCACCGAGCAGAAGAATCCTAAAAAAAATGTCATCATAATCTGTTAACAAATAACGAATTCATTCAGCTTCAGTTTAAGCAGTCTTTTTGGAAACAATAAAAGGCACACCGTCTTGAATATTCATTAGATTAGCTCATGACGTCTGTACCCACTATCATTTTTATTCATCATCAATATTTGCATACATTTGTATGTATGGGGTCTCTGTCTTGTAGGATAATAAGTTGTAGCAATTATAATCCTACACATTGAAGATTTACTCATTTCTGTTGGTCTAAATGAGTACGGTAAAATGACTTCGTAGTGACCGGACGCGTTTTTGGCGTGCTCCCGATATTTTTTCATTCTTGTGAGAAATACACCCATGATGAGAAACCACCTATGAAGCCATGTCAGATGAGCCCAAAGAATATAACCTAAGGAGACATACATCAACATCCAAATTCAACAAACTCAACAAATCTGTGAAAAATCCACCAAAAATGTCAACGAGTTCTGCCAAATCTTCGGCCCCAGCGACCAGATCAAGTCGTCAGATATCGGCACCGGGATCGGGTGTCTCAGGGCGCCTCCAACCCGGCGCTGCTTCTCTAGGTGTGCCCGTTGATAGCCCCCTGTTAGTTCCGCCGTTTCCGAGCCCGGACCCACATTCACTGCAGGTGGACAGTGATATCAGCGAGATGAAGGCGATGGTTTCTAAACTGTCACAACAAGTTAACACCAAGCTGGATCGTGTTATAGAGGAAATGAAGCCATTAAGCGGGACATTGCTGAAACAAAAATTTATGTCACAGAAGTGGAAACTGCAGTCAATTTCAATTCGGAAAAAATACTGAACATGGAGAAAGAAATTTTGCCCAAAATGAATGAATCAATTGATGACAAGAATAACGAACTAGAAGAAAAGATTTTGTCGCTTGAACTTCATCAAAGGAAACAAAATTTACTAATCTACGGAGTCCCGGATGTAAAAAACGAAAACATTTATTCCACTGTGTGTGATATTTTCTGTCATTTTTGGGGCATTAATCGTGAGAAGGCCAGTATGATCCCGATAATTAACGCCCACCGGTTACCTGCACCTGCACAGCGCGGTAACCAGCCCGCCAGCCCCTGCCCCATCATCGTACGATTTTCTCGCATGGCTGACAGAGACCGCTTATTGCAAGCTTTCGAACAGCCTCGGCGTCTTCCGGGAAATCAACACCCTGCCTTACCTGGCCAGTCAGCCCAGCCCGCCCATCCCGGCCAGTTAGTCCAGCCCGCCCGGCCAGGCGAGGCCTCCCAGCCCGGTCAGTCAGCCCAGCCCGGACAAGCCGCCCAGCCCGGAAGGCCCGCCCGACCCGGACAGCCCGCCGTACCCGCCCAACCCGGACAGCCCGCCGTTCCCGCCCAACCCGGACAGCCCGCCGTACCCGCCCAGCCCAGACAGCCTGGACAGCACGGCCAATCCGGACAGCCCGGACAGCCCGCCCAACAGAGCTACGTCGAGGTGGCATCGGAATCTTTGCCCAACGCCAATCAACGCTTCAATCGGGTGACTATCCGTACTGATTTACCTGCTAAAATGAAAAAAGAAAGAGGCCGATTAGCTTCATTGGCATACAAACTCCGCCATGAAAAGAAACTAGCAACGAGAATAAGACAGATTGGAACCAAGATATTCTTACAAACTAGGCAAGGCACGGCAAATAGCAGTGTTCAGCCAAATTGGGTGAACTGGACTGAATAGTTACTAGCAAATTAATCGTTATTAGAAACTCCTGATGTTTATTTGGACTATAATATAGGTCTCATTCATAACTCATCAGAATCATACAACAGTGAACTTTAATACTAAGTATTATATCTGGCATTTTACAGTTTTCTGCAAATTTACATTTTAACTATTATTTAAAACCCAAAAGTTTTGTTTATATTATTAATTTATCCTATATAACGTTGGACTCATGTATACACTCACATCTTATCTTTACAGTCAAGCCAAGTGGTTGTTTTGCAAGTTTTATATCCAATTTGCGAAGTTTTAATTGTTCTTTCATAATTTTGAACTCTTTTGTATTTTTAATGTTCTGCAAATAAAAAAATATTCACAACACCATACTTCACCAAAATGCTAGTTTGTGCATGCCATGATATTCATGCACTCACATTGTCTGTGGTTAACTTCTATTTTGACCACAAGTTACTGTTCAAAGTTAATATATGGTTCTCAATATTTCGCACTAAACCAGACAAGAAATGTTGGCTGCGGGTGACAGTCACTGATCTCCTGCGACGTTACTGCTATATAATTTTAACTACTAGTATCTCTATCATGGATAAATTCCACCTTTCACTGTACTTGTACATTGGTATCTTGTACATAGGTTTACTTGCTCTGGAGTGTGACAAATTATGATATATTTTGTATGGACAGCTAGATACGATAATCACTTGTAAAACAAAATTTTGAATTGTGCTCATTACTTTTGTTTATATGGCAACACATTGGTTTGGTAAGCCTTGAACATAAATTTTGGCGTTAATAGACTTCACGACATTATTCTTTCCATCTTATAGGGTGAAAACAAGATATATGATTTTTCCCCCTTTTACATAAAATTCAACTTATTTTTAGTAATAATTCATCGTTTCTATTTTGATTATTTGGTATAGCCTGATTCATTCATCTTCTGGGCTGTTTTATACTATATTGATCATTATAAAGTCTTGCTCACCAAAGTTAATTCAATTTCCTTTGTTAATATTTTACTATCTCTTGGTGATTTTTGTCACCTATCTGCTTCATGCTTTGGTAGATAAATACAACAATTAAGGAAGTTCCAATGCTGTGAGTCCTGAATGGCCCATATTTTGCACTAAACCAGGCAAGAAATTTTGGCTGCGGGTGGCAATTTCTGATCTTCTGCGAGGTTAATGCTGTATAATTATAACTACTAGTATCTCTAACATGACTACACACTAATAATTCGAATGTTGGATCAACATTTGGAAGGTTGGGGGAGTAGCGGCCTCTTCCAGAAGTTACATCCAACCTTGTATAAAGCTAAATCCAACATTTTAAATGTTGGGTAGAACCATTTAAAGTGGTAAATGCAACATTTGGAAAATGTCGCTCCTCCTGCCTTTCAGAGGTTGAGTTAGCATTTCTGTTTTTTTTAGAGTGTAAATTCCACCTTTCACTGTACTTGCACATTGATATCTTGTACGTATATAGGTGTACTTCTGAGTGCGACAAATTTTGATATATTTTTATGAACAGCTGGATACTTGTAAAGCAAAATTTTAATTGTGCTTATGACCTTTGTCTTTATGGCAACACATTGGTTTGGTAAGCCTTGAACACAGATTTTGGCTTTAATAGACTTCACGACATTATTCTTTACACTTTATATAATGGAAACATATGAACCTCGTCGTAAATCTTAAATGTACAAGATATATGATTTTTTTTCTTTTCTCCCCTTTTTACATAAAATTGAACTCATGTTTAGTAATAATTCATCGTTTCTATATTGATTATTTGGTATAGCATGGTTCATTCATCTTCTGGGCTATTTTACAATATTTTGATCATTATAAAGTCTCGCTCACCAAAGATAATTGAATCTCTTTTTTAAAAAGTAATCTCTTGGTGATTTTGGTCACCTATCTGTTTCATGCATTGTTAGATAAATACAACAATGAAGGAAATTCCATTGCTGTAAGTCCTGAATGGCACAGATAGTTCAACGCTCCTAATTTTCTTGTTTTTTACATTCAGTTTGACATTTCTTCTAGCTACCCAGGCCGAACAGGTGCGGGACTGGAGACTACGTCACACGTGATTATATTGTGTATTGCAGACGTCACTGCTGTCTCCGATATATGGGTATCAATGTCGGAGGATTTCCCGCGCTAATTTTCCGCGCGAATTAGCCAAATTAATCTCCTTGCAGGCGTCAGTCTCCTGTCACGCTTGCACGGCCTGATTTAAAACAGTCACTGAGTAATTCAGAAGTGTATTATTGTGTCAATAATGGTACCACCTTGCACCGATTAGTTACGATACAAATATTTTCTCGTGATTAACCTAAAATCTCGATCTTTTCCTTTCTGTTTATGCAAATACACTGTCCCGATATTCCTTTGAAGAATTTGCTTCGATTCACGCCTCAAACTGGCACCATTTGGTTAGATAAGTCATTTGTCTACATGATAAAGGAGGGACTCTCTCCCTCCCAAATATTTCAATTAACGCTAAATAGATCAGTGCGTGCACACCATGACCATTGTGAACCAGGGTCTTCAGGCAGTTAGTATCATTGCTGTATTCATATTATTTGTATTAACTTTTCTTTCCTTCCCACATATTTTGCCCTCAGGCTCATACCAATCTGGAATTCGTTCAGGATTATTTTTTTACAATATATTAGGGACGAGTCCAAGAGATTAACACCATTACATTTCACATTCACTGGTTATTTTATGATCCTTCCTTTTGAAACTATTCTTTCTAAACGCTCCTATCATGAGGAATTGATTTCGAGCCCAATGCGCAGAAGACTTTAATCCTCCTTATAATAGAGGGTAGCCTCCATACGATCCCTCGCATCACTGCAACCTATTACGCACAGTACTTCATACATTCACTCTGGGTCATGACCCATCATGGTCGTTTGGTTCTCGCTTTCCAAATAATTTAGATATTGAGAACTAGCCGACCCTGTTGGGTCGTGACCTATAGTTTATTGTTCTATCAAATCTGCTAATTCCTTCTCAATGAAGTCTTCAACGATTATTCAAATCGCTCATCCAGTTGGAAGTATTACGACCTCCGCTCACACCCGATTATGTATACAGTACCCATCAAAACAGCATCTTATCAGTGTGGGTAAGCCTTTTCACACATGATTCCATCCTCTGTTTTAGTAATGCTAGAACCAAAATATACACAAATGTTACTTTAATTTCAAGGAGATACATTTTGATTATTTAAATGCAAAACTTTTTCCCACTTTATCCATTTACATCTGACCTTAACTACTTGTTATCAATAGAGTTCTTATTTTTTCCATTTTCTTAAGATATGATTAAACACTTTGCTATTGAATGCGTATGATTTATATTAATTAATTTCTGCTCCATACTTATAATAGGGTGTAATTTCAAAAAAGTATACATTTTCGTTTTTGTGAAATCGGGTTCTCGCTTGAACCTCCCTTACATGATACGTCATTTTCATTTACCATTATTTTGCTCTCTACTGCCCTCTACAGGTGCCTTCGTGGGCTCAAGCAACGGACAATACACATGCTCAAAACTGCGGCTTGTTCACCCTTCAATACACAATAAGCGGACTTCCTTTGCCACTTCTCTCATCATGCTCAAAGGTTCCCTGAACCGCCTTTCTGTATCGTGCTTTGTATGTTGTAAGTTCCCTTTCTTTTCGTTTCTGCTTCAGTACCTCTTCTCATTCATGCACGTGACTATTGTATATATCTTCCTGACCGGGACTTGTATTTCAGATTTCACTCTTCCTGTTATAGACATTCTAATGTCAACTACAAAAATTGTGTTTTCTGATTTTTCTTTAATATGGCAAATTCGGTAGATACACCATTCAATTCAGTTAACGATGATGACTTTCTTGACTTGTTTAGGCCATCCTTAGTAGAAAGTGAATCAGACATAAGTCCTCATATTACTTCCTTTGAAAACCATGTTACAGACAAATTTAATTCTTCGTCACAAGAGTTGAATTATGATTTTGACACTGATAACCAATTTCAAAGTCCATATTCTGAATACATCACCCATAACCAATATAATAATGTTGTTAAGGATTATGATAACTCATCTTTTTTAATATTAGGAGCATTAACAAACACTTTGATGAATTACGGTTACTTTTAAATAATCCCACCATGCAAACATTCTCAGTAGTAGGTTTAACCGAAACATGGCTTTCTCATGATACAAGCCTTCCATTAGCTCTCGATGGATATGATCTTTTAGTTAACAACAGACAAAATAGGGTGGGTGGGGGCGTTGCGTTATATGTTTCACAATCATATGATTATGTAGTTCGAGACGAGCTTAACAGCATGACTGATACAATTGAATCTCTTTTTATTGAAATTACTATCCCCAACAGCAAAAACATCATAGGTGTTATATACAGGCCTCCGAGTTCGAACATCAAATCATTTCTAGATCATCTCTCTGACTTGGTTAAAAATCCAATTTTTGATAGTAAAAATTGCTTTATAATGGGCGATTTTAATATTGATTTATTAAAACAAAATAATGTTACACAAGTTTTTTTGGAAATATTTCTATCCGCTTCTTACTTACCTTTAATATCTAAACCAACACGCATAGTCAATGAATCCGCTTCTCTTATTGATAATATTTTCTGTAATGTTCTTCCCCCACCCGATTCCTTCATATTACTCTCTGATATCACAGATCACTTCCCTGTTTCGACTAATTTCTCTTTAAAAGACAGATTCAATAACAATAGCCGTCCACTAAAACGAAGAATAACACACGAAAATATAGCTCGTCTGGGTGCTAGTTTTGACGATGCTGATTGGTCTTGTGTTTTTGATAGCAATGACGTTAACTTGTCCTTTGAAAATTTTATGAATATTTTTAATCTACACTTTGACACTTATATTCCGAAACTTAGAGATAAGTCATCTAACTACAAAAAATCACCGAAGCTTCCATGGATTTCTAAATCGCTCTTGCGTTCGATAAATAGAAAAAATAACTTATATTATAAATACAAAATGAAACGGTCTGAGCAATCCAAACTTAAATATACTTGTTATAAAAATACACTGACAAAGATTATACGTTTAGAAAAGAAAAGACATTTTACTAATCAGTTACAACTTTACAAGCGTGATATGCAAAATACATGGAAAATTTTAAAACAAGCAATGAATATATCAAATAATAAATCCAATATTACAAAAATTAGATCTGGCGATGTCATTTTTGAAGATTCTCGCCAAATTTGTAATATCCTGAATAATCACTTTTCTTCAATTGGGGAAAATCTTGCAAGTAATATTCCTCCCGCAGCAAAACACTTTTCTGATTTTTAGGCCCACCAAATTCTAGTTCAATGTTTCTCGCTCCAACTTATAATCAGGAGATAATTAATATTGTTTCTGATTTCAGTTCTAAAAAAAGTACAGGACATGATGACATCAATAATTTTCTTCTTAAGGGGGTAATATCGTCAATTGCGGATCCCCTAACTCATATATTCAATCTGTCACTTCTTAACGGCATTGTTCCCGAGAGCATGAAAATAGCAAAAGTCATTCCTTTGTTTAAAAAGGGTGACAAATTAGATGTTAATAATTACCGCCCAATTTCTTTGTTATCTACATTGTCGAAAATACTAGAAAAGATTATTTATAAAAGAACTATTAATTTTCTCAAATCAAATAATATACTTTCAAATTCCCAATTTGGATTTAGGGAAAAGCATAGCACTACACATGCATTATTGAGTTTCATTGAAAAAGCGGCACATTCAATCGATAAATCTTCTCATTTAATTGGTTTGTTCCTGGACTTCTCCAAGGCCTTCGACACCATTAATCACGATATTTTACTAAACAAACTACATCATTATGTGCGTGGGAAGTGCGTGGGAAGGCCTTGGAGTGGTTCAGGAGCTACCTCTTGAATAGGAAGCAATATGTCTTTTTAAACGGATGCAATTCTCAAATGAAAAAAAATAATTGTGGAGTTCCACAGGGTAGTCTTTTAGGCCCGATTTTGTTTATAGTTTATATTAATGATTTTTGTAGATCATCAGATGTTCTTTCTTTCATTCTCTTTGCGGACGACTCTAACTTATTTTTTTCACATAAAAATCCTCTTCACCTTGCTAATACAATCAACTCTGAACTAAAAAAAGTCACCCAATGGATAAGAGCAAATAAATTGTCAATAAATTTACAAAAAACAAAATATATGTTGTTTAGCAACTCTATTAATACACTTCCTGTTGATATTATTTTGGATGGAACTCCCTTGGAAAAAGTATCCCATATTAAGTTTCTTGGAATAACAGTCGATAATAAGCTCTCATGGAAATTCCACATAGATAACATATGTAAAACTATTTCACGCAACATTGGTATAATTAACAAGCTTAAATTATCGTCCCTGCTTACATTATATTCATCCCTTATATTACCGTATTTAAATTATGGAATTTTAGCGTGGGGCAACACACATCAAACACTCTTAGACAAATTACTCCTATTACAAAAGAAGTCTCTTCGTGTCATATGTCACAAAGCATATTTGTCTCATACTGACCCATTATTTTTGGAACATAAAATATTGAAAATTAAAGACTTGTATTTGTTCAATCTCGGTCAGTTTATGTACAATTATAACAATAACAACCTCCCAAATGTATTTCATTCAATGTTTCCAAAAAATCAATCCATTCATAACTATCCAACAAGGCGATTGGGTGAATTCCATTTACCACTTCTAAGAACTTTGCTGGCTCAGAACACATTTATATATGAGGGACCGAAGTTATGGAACTCACTTCATAATGATATAAGAACTGCAAAATCTTTGAACTCTTTTAAGACTAAATTCAAATTATCTCTATTAAAATCTTATAATGTATCCTCAAATTAAATCTTATTCATCATCTCTGTCAAGAGGTTAGTCATCATTTTTACTATAAAGACTATAATTAAAACATAAATCATCCCTTTTTTTAATTGAAAAAAAAAATCTGACACAAGTCCTTCCCAATTGTGCTCGGTTTTTAACCTCATATATTATTTGTGTCTATCCTCTCATCTTTTTTCTCTTTCCTGTCCGCTTATCCGCCTTCCTACCGCTTATTTATTTACGGCATCAATCACATTTTTCGCGCATTTTATTCTTTCCAGGTCATTTTATATATTTTTTTCTCCTTTTATACACATTGAATCCAGTTTGCTTGAGTCCACGATGGCATGTGTTCTACCTACGTTTAGCAGCACCCATCCATCTTCTCAGGGCATTCTCCCCTTTCTCTTTTTTTTTTTTGGGGGGTGGGAAGGGTGGATATATTTTTGGATTTATTTTAGGACGGTTTGTTTTGTCCTATACAAACTATATTTTTTGATATCTTCGTATTTTATATTTTGTGAGTATTTCTCTCTCATTTATTTTTTTTCTCATTTGATTACATATGTCTGTATTTGTACTCTGTTAATGGTTTTGTTATCTATTTTTGAGGGGCCCACATTGTACAAGCATTGCTTTTTAGTGGGTCCCTCCATTTCCATCTTAATTTAATTTCTATTGAAAAATAGTATACTTATTTAAAACCTCCAATGTGTTGCCCAAATCGTGTAAGTTTTTTTTTCACAACATATGTATTATTATTTTTGTTTCTTTGCAATGGATACAAATACTTATTTTTTATATATATGGTATACAATTTGTTTTTGTTTGATGGAAGTGAAATAAATAAAATTGAAATTGAATTGAATTAAATTTGAATTAATATGTTTATCATCTGATTATTTCAAACTAGAAAATCATCAATTGGGAGAACTATTTCACTGAAATAATGCATTTTTTATACGAGCGTATGTCATAATGTCGATATCCTTTGCACAAATTTGATGAAATTTTCCAGTGCTTTGCATGTTTGATCATAATGACGTGGATTTTGAATAAAGGGCAGCTTAAACTATATTTTTCTATTTTTTCAAGTAGATTCACGTTTTTTGAAGATTTGTATTTTGGAAGTTTATGCACATTCTTGTCAAATGAGGGCGCTGCTGACTCCAAATTGATATTGTTTTGCCAATTTAAATACAATTTCCTAGTTTGGTGTCCACTTAGTTACATATCCTCAAAGTTTGATGCGATATTGGCAGAGTAAACTGATTTAAACTCGTTGGTGACTTCGTGAGGTCTAAGAGAGGCAAAATTCTCTTGATTGCGCAACATTTCAAATCATCCAAATACTGCGACTTTGAAGTCCCGTAAAAAAAATAAGCACATCAATCTATATTATTTTTTTTTGCATTTTCATAATGCATACCAAAGTAACTCCCTGCAAAATTCGGTGAAAACGACGTGGACTTCATCTTAACTGTGGAACGTCCTTAAATTTCATGACAAATACATAAACAGGTGTATAATATTGGATATGATGGGAGAGGATCGATATGTTATGTCTTCTTATAGGAAATAAACAAGAAATATAACATAAGCTAGATTGCTGTAAACTAATCTTTTTTTCAACACAAGCTTGTATTAGTATAAATGGATATTATTATCAGGTTGTGGTCTAGTTTGTTGAGCTCCCAAAATCTTCAAATTCTTTGAATTCGTCGCCAAATTATATAGTTTGTAATAATCCCAACACACTCATATAGCGCGTATAAATGCCCAAAGCTTTACTATGCACTTTTTGAAAAAAAAGACAGAAAAGGCAAAGAGAGAAGAATAATGTACTGGCAATCGTGGCATTAACTCATTTAAAATTATGTATAAATATTATAGATTTGATCTTGGGTCTATAAGAGTACTTTACATATGATGGATGATGGGGTGAATTTCTAAAGTGAAGGGGCAGCATGGACCGTGCTCCATAAAACTTGGGCTTAACACTAGAACAATTCAAAAGATCCTTCTGAGCGGATCTAGGATTGCGAGATGGTACATACTTAACTATAAACAATAAAATATTTTTGAGATATTTTGGATTGGGTCTGTGCAAGTCATAAGTCCTGGACATCACCCCCACCTTTCTGCTTTACAACGAATACTAAACATTCAAACTCCTCTTAAAAACCGGAAGCCAGATTGGACTAAATCAGCTCTAAATCACTCTGTAATATCGGGTTTTGACTTATTTTGTAGCGCACGTAGTTATCTTGCAGTTTATAGGAAACCAAAACCCAAGAAGAGAAGCAATCTTATTGGAAAGAGTAAAACAAAAGTAACAATTCAATAAATATTTCATCAAAATCAGTTATGAAATAGGCAAATTATGGCCGTTTAGAAAGTGTTGTTGTACTTTCTATGGGTATCCTCTAATTGGCAAACTTGCTTCAAAATTGTTGATTTTGTGGACAATCTTCCGTTTGTTTTGTAGACAAATTTTCAAATTTCCCCCTTTATTTTGCATAATTAACAACTGATTGTTTTCTCCTGAACTTGACATATGTGGTGTAATTTTAATTTCCCATGATATATATTATGCTCTAAATGAGGCAATATGCGATTTGCCAATTTGAGGATCCCCATAGAAATTAAAAATAAACCTTTCAAACGTCCATAACTTGCTTGTTTCACAACTGATTTTGATTAGACTTGTTTTAAATTGTTCCTCTCATTTTACTCTTTCAAATAATATTGCTTATCGACTTGGGCTCTGGTTTCCTTTAAGCTGTCTGAAGGGCATACAGGCGAATTGGGAATCTCCCTCAAAACCAGCCAATACTATATAAATATACCAAAGTCAAGCATCAACATGATCAACAAAACAAGGAAAGTTTGCAGATGTCTTTATCAAAATGTTCTTTGGTAGGAAACAAAAAGCAGTCAAGTTGCAATTACATTTGGCTGTATGGCATGTTTAATATTGTCAAAAGTATTCAACACAGAAGTAACCATTTAGCTGTAGATATTAATATGCATGACAACAAAACACAGACAATTTAATGTACCATTCGACGCTGACAACAAACACACTCTCTTAAAATGCCTGGGTCATATTTGTCACGTTTGTGTAGAAGATTCATTCAACCGTCGAGTTCAAAGGCAGACTTAATCGGCCTGCATTAAGCGTATATATTCTACCAGTATGCTTATGGTAATACACACTTGAGTTTATTTGTCGAGGTTCAAAATGTTGAATTACAGAATTACTCGAGGCGTTATTGAATAGGTACCCCGGGATAAAATAGTTCAATCTACATAAACAGAGTAAGATTCGCCGAACAAAATGCTGAAAATTATCAAAATCTATCAACAAATAAATTTGGTATTCACCATTAAGTTATGCAATACTTTGTGAAAACAGTATATGTAAACCATCTAGAATGGCTGACGACGCCTGGCCCCATTATCTATTTTATCATGTTATTACATGGAATCATTATCATTTCTTATTCGCATATACGTGTAAGGTGTTTTGTCTTGCCGCGGCTTGTAACACAATAAGTTGTAGTGACCAATTTTCTGACTTTTAAAACCATGGTTGATACATCAAAACCATATGCCCTAGACGGATGTTTCATGAACTGTTTCCAATTGTAACTAACAGTGGCTACGGTTTACTCATCTTTTACGCCATCGAGGACTTGTAGACATCCTTGACCACCAACTGTCCTTACAACCTATCCCAGTGTATTATTTGACCTATTTACCCATGGTATAGACATAAAATCACATTCTTCGATATTGAGCAAACTGTAATTTTAGACTCAATATTTGGGAAGCCATCTTGTGTTTGAACATACTGGACCACTGACTGTCGATTCTTTTTACTTGTCGAAATGTATTTTGACCATTGAAACCATGGTAAAGACACAAAATTCATATCTCCCAGGCGGATACGACATGAACTTTGTCCATTTTTAGTGTCAACATCCATCATAATCTCCATTTTTAGACCCTATCTTGCATTTATTTTACCTGCCAGACCACTGGTTGACCTTGTTGCTTGTCCCCCATGTACTACTTTATCCTTAAAACCATTGAATTGAAACGAAATTAAAGTTAATTATTAAAGTACTAGATGAATTTGCGGATTCTTAGCCTTTGGCAGCCATTTTTTGCGCCATCTTGGATTTTCCTGGTATCCTGGAGTGATTATATTCACTCTTACATTTATCTACGAATTTGTTTAACCCCTGTACCATGGCATACGAACCGAAATAGGAGTTTCTGGTGCATGATGAGTGAGTTGTATCCATTTCCAGTGAATGGCGGCCATCTTGGACACCATCTTGAAAATAACAATTTCCCGGATGCGGATTTTGATTCTTAGTATTTTATTCCGAGGTCAAATAGTACCAAAACCCCGCTGAGATCCACTTATTTCATTTTTTTCCGGGTGAGGGTATTTCTGGTTGTATATTGACCCTTCTACACCAGCATTACACGATTCGACCCAGCGAAGACAAATAATTATTCACCAACACGCCATTCAAATCACAGTGAATTATTATTCATTGACCATACTTGACCTTTATCTCGAGACATAAAATTCGTGCAAGGGAATCAGTGATAGCCTTTATATACAGTGCTTCCAAGAAAAAAAATTAAACCTGTTTTCAGCCACAGGTTTCACAATTATCAAATATGTGTTTACTATTGATATATTTGGTAGATAATTATGGTAAGATTAGAAGATTACTGACAATAGATTTTAAAGCATGTCACGAATGATTTGCGCAGAAACTCACATTTGAATCTGAATCCACTCTCATTTCAGAGATCAATGAGAGAATCATAACAAATTATACAAAAGAAATGCTTATGATTTAATCGTCGAATGAGCACGGTCATCGCATCAGGAACCAATCCTGTTCAGCTCTCTCCGCAACCTGGTTTTCATATCAAAATGTCAAACTTGTCTCGCCCATTAATGTGTGAAGTGTTTGTCTCATCATGCTCATATTAGGTATCAAAATATAGAAGAATAATTAAATTATATTATGATGTAAATGAAACATCATATCTCATTTTCGTTTCAAGAAAATATGCATGAGAATCTCTGCTTCATTTTTTTCTGGGCATACTGGGACCCACTGCAAAATACCCAAATTTCAAGATCTAGAAACATAAACCATCAGAGCTGAGATGACACTTTAAAAACTTTACCCTTGTTAATATTTCGATGTTGATTTCCAAAACATTGTCTAAATTCATTATTCCTAAAAATGTTCTTCATTCTTGGTCATGTGATCAGAAACTGGTAAACCATCTCAAAATAAAGTGAGTTGACATTTTCAAGGTCTGCAATATTTTCACCTACTTGATTGTTTAAATTCATTTCATATTCGTATTGTGATTTTTGTTATTCAATTTCCCAGTTCGTCCCCTAGGAGTGGTTCACTGTTAAGAGAAAATATGATTGGGTAAACCCTTTTAAACGGACATTTTATGACGAAATGGGCCATTTGGCTTTTCACCTGGCAATGCCCTGGGCAGTGAGGGTTGCAGAAATCGAAATTTTCCATCTTTTTCGCTACTAACATGGACACGTTTTATATGTAAAAGAGAATATAGTAGGTTCTCTTCCACTGATAATAAATGTATTTGATGGCGGAATATTTCCGACGCTCACGTTCTCGCCGACGAACAAAATCATTTCTAAATTTATAAGCCTAATTTTTTTTTTCGCTTGATAAACGCAGTCTATGAAAACTCCCACTTTTCAGAAAAAAGAAGGTTATAATAACTATTTTCTTTGTATATGACGTTATTATGTTTTGATAAACTGAGTTTACCAATCGAAAAATATTTTTTCCCAATATGGGGAAAAATGACTTGCCCTACACGCACGCATTTTCAAAAGTAAGACAACAACATTTTCTAGAGTCTCTCACCTTCCCACGGCAAAAACTTAGCAAAGGTTAAAAAAGAAACATTGTGTATATGCACAGTGACAAATATTAAAGTTGTTTTGCATCAGTTTATTGTGCGAAAAGCAATAAAGGAACAGTGTAAGAATGACAATACATATATATTTACAGAACAGAAAAGAGCCCAGGACATGGTCACATTACTAACGCAAGCAGGGCAGATTAACATAATCTTACAATTATATAGTTAAACTACCAAATAAGATGAACCGATCTAGTGAACATGGAACCATTTACTAAGAAGTTAATTGAAATTATCATGTCACTTACTTTCAGTGTTAATGTTCTGCGTGTCTCCTGTTATTATAGTCCACATCAGAAGTGAAAGACTCCGTACATGTCGTACCAGTATGCAGGTTTCAAAGTCAAATATCCACTCCAATTGAAACAAACTTTTTCGGTTGTTTTTATCAAAGTTTTGCTTGGCTCTTCATGTATCAGTACAAATAATGTTTTAAAGCCTGTGTATAGCTTTGGTAAAGGGTCAATAATGTGATTGATAATCGAATATCATCTAATATGACAGTCTTACTGAAGCGTAGAGACCGTTAGATATTTTTCCAACTGCACTGCTCTGAGGAAATTAAAATATTAAAATCTTGGATATACAGCGCCCTCTCTCCGCGATGCTTGTTTTAAATTAAAAAAGTGGGCATTCAAGCACTTATCTTATAAATTTAGTGATTAGATATCCAAAAGTTACAGACAAAGAACATATCTTGAAAGTTTCAGCCCATTCCATGATTTGGAATAGGATTTAATTGAAAGACAAAAACACACAGATATTTTGATTTGATCGGGTGACCCGATCAAGTTAAATTCCCATGTAAGATTGCAAAATTTATCCTGTAAAACACATTTTCATTTCATATCCTCCACATCATAACTGTTATATGGCATATCCATTCATATAAGCTAGCAATGAATTGGAATAGTGATAGGTGCATTTTGGTGGATTTACCAAAACTATACACAAGCTTTAAGAACATAATTATTCTAAGACAGAGTAAAGCCATTTAATTTTAAATAGTATTCATGATCACAAAATCAAGACGAACGTGGTATTCCCCACTGATACAAACGCGCCGTGATAAATATTTTCGAGCCATATATGGGTAAAAAAAAACAAACTTTAAATCGTATTGCATATGCTAATTTGTACAGAAGATTCACTCAGCCGTCAGATTCAGAGTTGAAGTTCAGTCTACCTGGATACGAGCGTATACTTATTACCACGATATATATAGATTAGAATATGAATCAGTCTTTATGACTGTACAGTGTGAGACGGTGTCAAGTTCAAAGAGTGAAATTGAAATACATTCGAAATGTCATTAGATGCTACCGTAAATTTATGGTAAATGGAATATTCTAAAGAGTGTAAAATATGCGTCGTTAGGATAAAGATAAGGAGATTGCATTGTTTGTCTGATATCAAAATTAAGTCATTAAAAGAGGCAGTTATTATCATGATTATTTTTTAAAGCAAATACGAGAGTGAGTTTAAATACATTCCCTGTTTTTAGTCTGGATCGATGCGTCTCAAGAATCTCTTTAAGCTTTATTTTTCCCCCATATGATTTCATTTTCAGGGAGGCGGCAATCCGGTGTCGAGATTTTTGCTTGCAATGGATAAATCGTCAGGGGGTGAGTGGTTTGCAAGCGACATAGAACAAAAATCAAAAAATCAAAATGAAAATCCATAATTTATTGTTCGAAATAGATATGAAATGAAGTACTCCTAAGTACTAAGTCGGGAACCACGGAGACTAACCGTATTTAGATGAGCGCTTAGACTAGCTGTAGTATTCACTTCTAATGATCGAAAGTGTTCTGCTTTAATATTGGTAAAGGTCGGGGGTAGAATGCCATTATAGGTGATGTCGATGACATGAGTTCAATTTAGGAAAGCGGGTATAGCAAGTTGTGACATTTGCTAACAAGTCACTTTCTAGTCGTTACTGGTTGGTACCAGTTATGACGACTGGGAAGAAAGTTTTAAATGCAGTATTCGCGGATTTTTTTTTTATTTATGTATATATTGTTTATTTCACTTAAGTCACTTATTTTTTTCATTTAATTGATTCACCTATATAATGTTTTTTTTTCTTCATTTATTGCGGGGACTTTTATAAGTAAAAGCGTACCCATTGTATAACCTTACTCACCTGCAAAGGTGCCCAGAGACGTAATACGTAAGAAAATAGAACTCTTTTTCATAATGGTCACAGAATGTACTAATAATGTCACGTTCTTTGTTCTAAATGAAAATAATAATCGCGCTTCACGCTCGCATCTCTTACACGGCAATTAAGGGTGCACTACTTGGGGTGTGTCATGAAATAACTTTTTTTTATTAAACAGTTCTATAATAACGGTTCTCAGTAAATTGAATTCAAGAAAAGTTGTCTAGTCTGACATCTTGTCGGACGAAAACTTTCAATCAAATGCCCCTTGTTTTTAACAACTTGTCGCTGGTTTTTTTTTTCGTCATGGGCGAGCACAATCGCCTTAACATGCTTAATTTATCGCAATATTTTTCGCAAAATACAACATTGATCACCCCACAGGCTGTTTCACGTAATTATCGTGGATGAGAGGGAAATAAAAGTGACAGCACAACAAAATTTAAGATAGTAAATATTAAAGAGAAGAACCATAGTAGAAAAACGAAGAAAGAAAAAGTAAGACTTAGCTAAGCGTGGGTTAAATATAAGACGTAAGAAGAAAGAGGGGTTGTATATGGATAATAAATCCAAATAAAGCGGGGATCAAAATATAGAGGAATATTTGAATTGTATGATGACGTAAATGAAATATCATAACTCATTTTCGTTGGAAGAAAATATGCATGAGAATCTCTGCTTATTTTTTTTCTAGGCATACTGGAACGCACTGTACTATACCCAGTTTTCAAGAAATAGAATAATAAATTATAAGAGCTAAGATGACACTTACAAAACTTAACCCATGTTAATTTCCAAAACATTGTCTTGATTCATTGTTCCTATAAAAATTCTTGCGGTGTTGGTCATGTGATCAAAAACTGGTAAACCATCTCATCTCAAAATGGAATGAGTTAAAACTTTTTAAAGGTCTGCAATTCTTTCCCCTGAACTTGATTTATTTTTATTCATTTCATATTCGTATTCTGATTTTTTTAATTTACGTTTGTTTTATTCAATTTCCTATTTCAGCCCCTAGGGGAGCGCTTACTGTTTAGAGAAAATAAGATTGGGTAAAGCTAGTTAAACGAGCATTTTATGACGAAATGGGCCAGGTGCAGAAATGAAATTATCCATCATATTCGCTAATAACATGGGCACATTTTATATGTAGAAGATAACATAGTAGGTTCTCTTTAAGTGATAAAAAATGTATTTGATGGCGGAATATTTCCGACGCTCACCTCGCCAACGAATAAAATCATTTCTAAATTTATATAACCTAAGTTTATCGCTTGATAAAAACATGAAAGCTCTGAAAGCTCTCACTTTTCAGAAAAAAAAATTACAACATTTTGTTTTCTTTGGAGATGACGTTATCATGTTTCGATAAACTGAGATTATTAATCGCAAAACTTATTTTTTTTTACAATATGGGAAAAAAAAGACTTGCCTTTCACGCACACGCTTTCAAAAGTCAGACAACGACATTTTCTAGATTCTCTCACCTCCCCACCACAAAAACCAAACAAGGTTTAGGAAAAAGATATGTAAATACACAGTGACAATTATAATAGTAATGTACTACAATCTAGCGAACATGGATCTATTTAGTCCAGTCAATCTAGCCAGAATAGGGGGGCAACCCACCACTAATTGCAAAACGTGAGAAAAATCACAATATCTTGACATTTTTTCCCATGAAAGGATGCTTATTTGCATAATACGCAAATGAGGTATATTTTTTGCACTTTTGATTAAAAACATTAAATTCAGTTATCTATCATGAATTTTCATTCAAATTGAATTGTTTTTGAGACTTAACTTGTAATGTTTGGATTATTTTCTTTATTTTTCTAACTTTTTATGGCTACTTTGCATAATATGCAAATTTCTTAAATTTCCACTGCTTGGAATTTTTGGGACTCTTAGTATGTTGTTTAGGGGACCTTCCTGGAAAACATTGCAGTGGAATATCCCGTGTTGAAATTAGTTGTGGGTCAAACCCTATATTGACTGGACTAATGTTCTAAGAAGGTAATTTAAAATTATCATGTCACTTACTTTTAGTAAGTTCTACGTGACACCAGTTTAATAGTCCACGTCAAAAGCAAAAGACTCCGTACACGTCGTATCAGGATACATGTATCAAAGTCAAACATCTTCTCCAATTGAAATATTTGTCTCGGTTGTCTTTATCAAAGTTTTGCTTGGCAAGGAATACCTAGCAATCGAACGATGATTCCTCTGCATGTATCAGTGACAATAATGTTTAAGAAATTATTCTAACACAGAAGTAAAACCATTTAACTTTAAATAGTATTCATGATTACAAAATCAAGACCAACGTGGTATTCCCCACTGATACAAACGCGCCGTGATAAATATTTCCGAGCCATATATGGGTAAAAAAAAATTAGAATCGTATTGTATATGCTAATTTGTACAGAAAATTCACCCAGCCGTCAGATTCAGAGTTGAAGTTCAGTCTACCTGTATACGAGCGTATACTTATTACCACGATATATATAGATTATAACATGAATCAATCTTTAGGACTGTACAGTGTGAGACGGTGTCAAGTTCAAAGAGTGAAATTGAAAGACATTCGAAAGTCATTAGATTTTAGCCTAAATTCATGATATGTGGAAGATTATAACGAGTCTATAATATGTGTCGTGAGGAAGAAGATCAGGAGATTGGATTGTTTGTCTGATATAAAAATTAAGGCATTAGAAGAGACAGTTATTACCATGATTATTTTCTTATTAAAGCAAACTCGACAAGCAGGTTGATTGCATTCCCGGCTTTTAGTCTGGACCGATGCATCCCAAGAATCTTTGTTAGTTCCCCCCCCCCTATATGATTTCATTTTGAGGGAGGTAATCAGGCGTAGGGATTTTTGCTTACAATGGATAAATCGTCAGGGGTGAGTGGTTGGTAAGCGACATAGGTCTGGGGTCGCGGAGATTAACCGTATTTACATGGGCTCTTAGACTAGCTACAGTATTCATTTTTTATGATCCAATGTGTTCTGTTGGTACAGGTTGGAGGCACGTTGCCGTTATAGGCGATGTCGATGCATGAGCTCATTTTATGAAAGCGGATGTAGCAAGCGGGGACAGTTGTTAACAAGTAACATTCTCGCCGTTACTGCTGAGTTCCAGTTATGTAGACAGGGGGGAGAGTGGTAAATGCAGTATTCGCGAATTTTAAATTATTTTTTACTTATCTATACAATGTTTATTTAACTTAAGTCATTAATTTGTTTCATTTAATTGATTCACTTATATATTTCTTTCATTTATTGCGGGGACTTTTATAAGTACACATCATTTACCCTCACTCATCTGCACAAATGCCTACAGACGTAATGCGTAAGAAAATAGTAGTCTTTTTTATAGTGGTCACAGAATGTGCTAAGAATGTCATGTTCTTTGTTCAAAATAAAACAAAAAAACTCGCGCTTCACGCTCTAATTTTTACAAGACATGTGAGAGTGCACTATTTGGGAGCGTTTCATAAAATAACCTTTTTACCGAAGAGTTGCAATAGTAACGGTTCTCAGCCAATCAAATTCAAGAAAAGTTGTCCGGTCTGACATCTTGTCGGACGAAAACTGCTGATGAAATTTCCCTCGTTTTTAAAACCCTGTCGTTTTGATTTGTGTATTTTCGTCAGCGTCGAGCACAATCGCCTTTATCTATTCAAACATCTTTCGACAGGATAAAAAATTAATCACCTCACAGGCTGTTTCACATAATGGTCGTAGATAAGAGGGAAATAGAAGTTACAGCACAACAAAAATTAAGAGAGTAAGCATCAAAGAAAAGGACCATAGAACAAAAACGAAAAAAATGTGGGTTAAAGATAAAGAGTGAGAAGAAAGAAATATTATATATGAATGTTAAATCGAGTTAAAACGGGGGTTGGCCACAACTTAACGGATAATATCGACATTATTTGAAATAAGCAGTGCCGTGTAGGGAAATCATTACTATCGGTAAATAAGCAGATGGGCATTTTTAGCCATGGTGATTATAACAGAAATACTATAAGTGTATATGAAAGAAAATGATTTGTTTTTAATTAAGCGAAATTTCGTATCTTGATATTTGAAACGTTTAACTAAACTGGCATCCTGGATATCATCAGGTCATTGATTCCAGACTACTGCTCCTGCAGGCTGTTTCACATAATTATCTTGGATAAGAGGAAAATAGAAGTTAAGGCACAACAAAAATTAAGATGGTAAATAATAAAGAAACGGACCATTGGACAAAAACGAAGAAAGGAAAAAGCAAGTCTAAGCTAAGCGTGAGTTAAGGAGTGAGAAGGAAGAGATGTTATATATGAGTGTTAAATCAAGTTGAAACGGGGTTTGGCCACAATTTTACGAATAATTTCGACATTACTGTTAATAAGCAGTGTCATGTAGGGAAATCATTGCTATCGGTAAATAAGCAGATGGGCATTTTTAGCCATGATGATATTTACAGAAATACTATAAGAGTATATGAAAGAAAATGATTATTTGATCAAGCCAAATTTCGTATATTGATATCTGAAACGTTCAACTGAACTGGCATCTTGGATACCATCAGGTCGTTTATTCCAAACTACTGCTCCTGCATATTTAAATGATTGTTTAAATAGGAACATGGTGGGTTTGAGCAGAACTACATTTAGGGAGTTTGCATTCCCTGAATCCATCTCATGGCGATCAAAATGCATTTCAATATTATTTGATAAACTACAGAGGCAATACCCTTTACAGAATTGTCTATAAGAAAAAACATAAAATAAACGATGATCAAGAGTTTGCCAAAATATTTCATTCATTAATGGGTTGTCGCTCGCAATTGATAGTCCGAGATTTTACCATTTAGCTGTTCTTTTGTTTTTTATCTACTTATGGGTGACTTGCTGGCTGCTGGACAGTTACCCAAAATAGTGATTGCATAGTCTATACTGAATTGTGCATTTATACATTTACAGGACATTAGAAAATATATGTTTGAGTTTAAAATTTAATCAACTTCTCTAAGGAATGGTCATCATAGGCAGTCCATTTACATAATTCGTTGTTGTCCGGTGGATTAGTCCTTGACTTTGAAACCGAAGATCGTGGGTTCAAATCCAAGCAATGACGGAGTTTCCTTCTGCAAGAAATTGATCAACAGTGTGCTGCACTCCACCTTGGTGAGGTCAATGGGTTCCTGTCGGGAATTTATTCATTTAAATGCGTGTGCGCTGTAAGCTGAAATATTATGGCTCCCAATCTATGGACGGGGTAATATAATTCAAATCTTTTGCAATCGCAAAGAGACGTTGCAATTCATAGGGTCAATCTCAAAAAAATGATACAATTCACAAAAATCGTGTCTCGACTATCTTATGGCCGCTAGCTTTACAACCCTGAACATTTATTACAAAATTTTTATCAAGAAAATGACAATAATATACTAGTTTCACAAAGCATATGCGACCAGTGACTGGCAAAGCTTTAATTTTATTACAAAAGCCTTTTAGTTTTGCTTTTTGTTAGAATAGACACTGTCTCGGGTCAGTTTTAGATTTTACTATCATTCTCTTTCATAAGTACTCTTTATTTCTTACCTACATTGATGTCTGGTGAGGGCAGCATGGTGTAAACGTCTGACATACTGCGATTATCCTAGTATTTGATGATCACTTTGTGATTAATTTCACTTTTAACTTTGTCCCAAATTTATTTTAACCTCCGTAACGAATACTGCCACAAGTTTTTTCTCTCTTTCAAACTGAATTATACTTTATGATAATGTGTCTGCAAGTAGAGTGATAATCAATAATAAATAATTGATAGGGAATTATCTTATGTGTTTCCTGTTTTACACGAAAATAAAGGACTATTCTTACAAAATGAAATGTATGACTAAACAGATTTAACATCCGTAACGCACCTTAAGAAGATATGCACTTTAGCAGTTCTGTTGAGAATTCAGTATTATATAGAATAAGAGACACCTTTCATAATAAATACAGTTTGCAAAGTTAGGGCTGCTACATAAGGACCACGTTGGACCTTAAAGCATAAAGACATTAACTTCCGTAACGCATTAACTTCCGTAACATTTTTTCTTGAATATGTTACAAATTTGTGCTATATTGAATCTCTCCGGATCATACAGATATAAATCATATAAGGTACCCTCCACCTACTTACCCACAAAAATGATAGCTATTCATCCTTGTAAAATTATTATTACACCCCTTATTTTCGACATCACTTTGTAAAGAGGGAAAATTGCCAGCGAAAACAATTTCCCGCGAATTATATACGACATTTAATGCTTTTGGAATTTTAAACAATTCATATTACAAATTTGGAATATTGGCATCTTCTTTAGAACTTAACAATTTTACTTCCTTTGCTATATAAAGAGCATTAACTTCCGTAACAATTAATGTTACGGAAGTTAATACACTTCTTTGCTGTACTTTGCTGAGATTGATGGTACGATTCTAGTTCCAGAACATGTGACATGGCTTTGTCTAATGCTTAAGTCGGCAGAAACGGTGGAAAGAAAGGGAATAAGGAGAAACAATTAAACTTTCATGGACAAGGAAACAGAAAGGAAAACTATTTGCAATGACTCATGAGCAATGATGAGGAGGGTTATTTCACCGATCAAAAATGTGAGCGCAAAGCGCGAGCTAAAACTTGTGTATAGTCTAACCTGAAAACTTGAGATTCTAAGCATTTTTTGTAAAAATGATCAGGAGGATATCTGAATAAACTATTAATGTGAGTACAAAGTGCTAGCTGATTTTCTTTTTAGTATTCTGACTGAAACCTTGACATTCTAAACAGTGCTTGTACCAATTACAAGGATGGGTATCTTAATTGATGCGACTCTAAATCTGTTATGTTTTGATCTGAAAACAATCATTTTCGGACGTTTTAATTTGAGAAGAAGATATATATCCAATAAATAATTATTGAAAAGGTAAAACGCGCGCTTTTTGAAGTTTAGAACCCAAAACGGGACATTCTATTAACTTTTTGTAATCATAAAAAGGATGGGTGTCTTGCTATAAGGAAATGATGCGCAGCAAGTGCAAAGCGCTATATAGCTGAAAATGTGTCATTCCAATACAAAAACAGACATTTTAAGCACGCTTTCAAATAAAGAGGATATAAATTGAATAAAAAAATTATTTCATGCAATAGAATACCAAAGAACAAGTGGGGGTTACATGTATGTAGACCATCAATCAACTCTTTTAATATTCATGAAGATATGCATAGACCAAACTGTTCCCCTAAAATAATGCAAATCTTTAAAAGGCATAACGAAATTATTCCTTGTTCGATTTTGATCATATTTGCAGTATTTTATTTTTTCATATTATTATCTGTTCAGAACATATTTTTTTTTAGCCTGGATGACCCCTTTAATGCGCATGAAAAGAGCTGAAATATTTGATATAGGTCTACCTACATGAAAACGTAGAAAGGGGTATTCAAACACTCAAGGTTTGTTGGAATTTATTAATGAAATACGTATTTCGATAATCAAACATTTTGGCTTTTCATCATCTTTGTAAATCATTTTTGTAACAGGATGCGTAATTGGGTATCTCGATGAAACAAAATAATGAAACAAAAATCGCGATTAGATCATAATAGATTCCATTAATAATTTATGTATTTCTGATACTTTAGCCTCTTGTTTCATTTACCTCACTTTATTATTATTCGTTTCCCCATGTCCTTTTAAATGTTTTTTTTTTCTCTTTTTTTCTCTCTCTATCTTTTTTGGCTATTGGCAAGCGGCGGGATTCCTCGTAACCCAGAGAACTCATCCTGGTTACGGGACTACGATTGTTATATTTTGTTTATTGCCAGAAACTTTTAAGATGAACTACAATTCTGTGGCCCTGTTATTCGGTTTTCTCATTCCAACTTTGTACAAGAACAATAAAATTACAGTTTCCGTTTCATGTTATGTTTTCACATTTTTAGGGGGTGGCAAATTAAGCTGTGCGCTCCACATTGATCTTTATTTATTAAAAAAAGGTAATACGAATACCTAAATATGGATTTTCCTAAGCTAACAATAAATATTGCAATTTGTAACTTGATTTAACTTCTGTAACGAAGATTGACAAGGATAAAGGCCACTCGAGGATTTGATGGTAAAGTATCTTGGGATTCCCAGAATTGGTCATGCATTTCTTAGGATCTTGCTTAGGATTACTTGAGGCCAGAAACTTCTATGATGAACTACAATTCTGTGGCCCGGTTATTCGGTTTTCTCATTTTAACTGTGACCAAGAACGACAACAAAAATGACAGTTGTCCGTTTCCTGTTCTATTTTTAACATTTTTTATTTGGGGGAGGGATTAAGAAATGCGTTCCACATAAATCTTTAAAAAAATGATATACGAAAACCTTGATATGGATGTTCCTTAGCTTAACAAAATAAGTATTGGAACTTGTAACTTAATTTTAACTTCCGTAACGAAGATTGACAGAGTTAAATGCCATCGAGAGAATTTAATGGTAGACTATCTTTGGATTCCCAGCATTGGTCATGCATTGCTTAGGATCTCAGGTTATGGATGAAACTTATTTTAAGGTTGCCTCATTCAAATTATGAACATTATACTGAACGAAAGATGTGCAATGATTTTTATGGTACTTTTTGTCATATGTTATTTGGTAAAATCCTGCTTCTGAAAAACAATATTGAATATTTATCCATCTTGAAAACATTTTGGCTTCAGAGATAAAATTGTTGATACCACACTGAAACTAAATTGTGTGCATTTAAATTCCAATCATTTCAAAAGTGATTTAATCGAATAACATAAGTGGGCAATGCTAACGATTAACCTCCGTAACGTTGATATACAGTGCTCGAGTTAATCCGGTCAGTATTTCAAATTGACGCAACAACGACTTGCCCCTTTTCTGTTGCCACTTTCTCACCCATGGTACTTTCACAATATGCATCTTTCAACCCATTCTGTAGACTTAATTTTTACGATTTTCCCCCCCATCAATTGGTGCATTTTTCTGAGAATGACCCCATAATGTGATATGCGCTGTACAGTGCGTCCCACAAAAAAAACGAAACCGAGATTTCTCAATCATTTATCATAACTTAATCACAAATAAAATAGACAAAATAATGACTTACCATTGTAAAGCTTATTTAGATTATTTCTCATTCACGCATGAGTGAGCAAAATCAATTTGAAGAGATGATACGAACAAGTCATTTGGTGGGCTGTATCTTGGTTTGAAAAAAAACCCACAATCTATCTATTTATTTGAAATAAGGCTTTATATTTCAATAATTTGATGAAATGAATAGGTATTACAGGCTAGCGTTCAAACTCACTTGACACTCCGTTTTGTTGACGATTAGCCATGCATAAAGGTTTTTGTTATGCGATAGCGTCTGTGGGAAACCGGTGAAAACACGATTATTTGATAAAAAATATGGCTATACAAGCATTGTTTCGAAGGAACAAAACTTTTTTACTTCTTGACCATATTCAGTGATTAAGTTATCAAATAAAAGAGCAGATATTTAACTTTTAGGCATGTAGTTTTCTTTTGAAATTAAGATACCCCCATGACTTTTTTTGTATCCTTTCTTCAATTTGTTTTTGCTCACTCATGCATGAATAAGGAATAAACTAAGTAATTTCAGATGAAAGAGGAGATTCTAGGCCATTTGCCTATTGTATTTATGATTAAGGTATCATTAATATCATTATTATTACTATTATTACTATTATTACTATTATCATTATTGCTCTCGCTCTCATCATTGGATTAACATTTGTATTGTTTTCGGAATTTTAAACTATCCCGAATGTTCATAAATAAAAATGCGGTGTTAAGATTAAATACATAGATAAACTCCTCAAAACAAGATTGGAAATCTGAATTTGATCGATATTCCCTCCTCGGATTTAGTTAGTATCAATGTGTGATTGATACCAATGAATAGATCATTTAATTCTTTTCAGAATAATACCCTACATGATATCATGTTTTACATAAAGGTGCAGTGCCTTGATATTTGGGGCAAAGTAAAAATAAAAGTTGCAAAATGACACAATATTAATAATATAAATAAAGAAAATAAATGTTCTTTTTTGTGGTGAGAAATGAGTTTCGCAGCGGTTTCTTTTGTGGATTCAAACACACCTCTGCACAAGCAAACACATAGCAAACAAAAAAACATGCATGGGTAATTCAAACATCGACTCAAACCATCGTATCTCACAGAACCATCACTACATAAACCACAACAAAACATCTAACATAAAGAAGCAGTGGCTTGATTCGAATGGATTTTTTTTATCTCTATTGACACAGACAAATTGATTATGTTTTATTGACCCTTGATGACTCTTTCTGCTCGTTTTGCAGCTTTTCAATTCAGACCTCATCCAACACTTTTGAATCCTGCTCTTTTCGTGATTGCATGATCATAACAAGCATGGTATCATTTTAAAGATTATCAAATGATCTTTTGAATGATATCAAATAGTAGTTTGGAAAAAAAATAATGGCCAAACTCAGATTTCCAATCTTTTTTGAGGTGTTTATATATATATATATAGTGTACTTCCCACAAAAAGAATGAAACCGTAATTTACTTCATTTTTTGCATTATATTTATGAATTTCCTGTATAAAATGTACAGGAATGGAAAGATATGAATGTTTTCTTTCATGTACAGTAATGCCAATTTCATCATTCATTATGAACGCATGACTGGGTTAGAACAACGGAGAAAGGTGATACAAAATTTTCGTTTGCATGAGCTAGTAATGATTTTGGGTGAGATTTTAATGCTTTTGCTACAATCTTTTCTGAAAACAAATTCATATCTTTAATGTTCGTATTGCCTTTTTTTTCATATGAGACGTTATGCGTAAAAAATAAATTACGCATTGTCAACATGGTCAAGAAAAGGTTGCATAAAAAAAAAACATGTTCGCTTTCTATACAGATTCCACAGATCGTTGAAAAACAAGCGTTTCCCTTTCCGACAAAGCAGCAGAAAATTGGGCCAACGCTAAATGACTGAATGGTCTCCGTGCCTGAGAAGGAAAGCATTTTGTTATTGGCAGTTCGGGATTATGCTCCAATGAAGATAATTTCGATAATTATGTATCTGAAACTCCTCTCTATCGTTTGATACGTCGCAACATTTCACAGGAGTGACGGATTAATATTTGAAGGGGATGGGGCATAGCAAAAAAGGGGGACCTAACTTTTTTGCAAGAGGTGAGCCCTTTTGGCTCGAAGGGATTATTTTGTCGTATAAAGTGGGCAACTCCCTATGCAATATTAGACAGCTCCTGATTCGAATAATTTCAAGAAACTTTTCTACACGTTGGAAAGAATCCACACATACTAAGGCAACAGCAAAGTCGCGTTTATTTCCATCTTTCCATTTTTGTACATATGATGAAGCAAATTTATGATCAAGATTAATTTGATTTTGTTTTTTATGTTGCACTGTATATATAGGTGTGTGTGAGGGTGCGTGTGTGTGTGTGTATTTCAGGAATAAGCGAAATGGTAGCTAAATGGACTTGTAATCGGTAAAGTTGCCTCATCAGAGAGTAACCATCGGAACTTTGCATCCTAACCAATTTGGCAAATCTGACAAGATATTGGATAACAAATGTTGATGAAACGCTCCAAGGGTTTATTATGTTTAAAGGATGCCTTTTCCGTTTGTTTCCTTTTTGTGTGTAGTGGCTAACTTTGAAAGAATAAGCTACTTGGGGCACATTATGATTCTTTATGTGACCTACCGCTCCTAAGGAAGCACTAACTCGCCCAAAATTATATATATATATATATATATATATATATATATATATATATATATATATATATATATATATATATATATATAAATGTGTGAAGTTATTCATGTTCGATGGGTTCGATTCCCGGCAGAGACATTTTTTCGGCATAACCAATTTTTTCCAAAGGGTAGATAGCTCCGGGGAACCTTGATTTAAGCTACGTCTACCATTGTTCTCTTCATCCACTTCTTAATATATATTTATATGTATATATATATATATATATATATATATATATATATATATATATATATATATATACATTTTTTGGGGGGAGGTGGCTTCAAACAGCACACCCTAAGATTTAAGCGATATATAACTTCTCAACAATGATTAACAACAATCTTAAGAAGTACTTGGTAAAATATAAAAACAAATCCCATGAGAGTGTACTAACTTCACATTTTCTTCAAATTATACAGAACTTCATTTTCTATAAAGTCCATTCACTTTTGTAAATCACATGTTTTCACATATTTTTAAGCGTATGAACATTTCCTGTTTTGTAATACTTTTTGACATGTACGCGCATTCCAAAGCTCCATGCCTTATAGACTTCTGAACAGCCAGTCAAGTTTTGTTTACAATCCATCAACGAATGACAGCTTTTGTTTTATGGTCCACAAAATTTTATTCGACCAATTATTTCAGTTCAAGGCGTGGCTTATCTCGGAGCTTTTTCTGGGAAACTTTTTTCCTCACTTCTTCTTGTGATCTCGAGGAGTCAACTTCGTGGTCATGCGTTTACTAAAGACAGTCGCTAAACCTCGTGGTTTTATACTTAAACCATTCTTTGATTTTATAAATACCCATACTTGGATCTATACACTTGGATTTTTATTTAGTGGAGTTATATAGTTTTGCATTTCTGAGTTCAACTTTTCATTTGTGGACATAGCTGCGGATTTTTTATTCGTGTTTTTCGTGTGCATTAGAGGAGCTTCAAATTCATTGTCTTCTTTTTCGCGGACAAGATAACGCAACAAGTTTTCTGTTAATTGGGTTCAATGGGATCGGGCAATAACTTTGGACTTCAATTTGCGTTTACTGAAGAAAGTCGCTAAACCTCGTGGTTTTACACTTAAACCATTCTTGGGTTTTATAAATACCCATACTTGGATCTATACACTTGGATTTTTATTAAGTGAAGTTATATAGTTTTGCATTTCTGAGTTCAACTTTTAATTTGTGGACGTAGCTGCGGATTTTTTATTCGTGTTTTTCGTGTGCATTAGAGGAGCTTTAAATTCATTGTCTTCTTTTTCGCGGACAAGATAACGCAACAAGTTTTCTGTTAATTGGGTTCAATGGGATCGGGCAATAACTTTGGACTTCAATTTGGTAGTGATTAATATCTTCCGCGGTTCGGTCATCAACTAGAACTCTAGTTGCGATTCATTGCACGCCCTCAACGGATTAAATCGCTCATACCACCGCAACAAGCCTGTTCACGGTTGCAAACTGCGCACGAGCAGAAAGGGTCATTTGAGAAAAGCCATGAAGGTGGCGTTCAAATTCACTGACATAGGCAATTGTGATTTTATGTTTATTCATGTATTCATTTCAAATATTCATTTTTGAACCGGGCATGGTGGCTCAGCGGTAGAGCGTCCGCCTCATGATCGGGAGGTCGTGGGTTCGATCCTCAGCTGAGTCACACCAAAAACTTATAAAAATGAGACCTTCTGCCTTCTTGCTAGGCGCTCAGCATTTAAATTGGAGAAGGGTAATAATAACATGTTATGTTATGTAGGGCCCGCTGGTAGAGCAGTTTCCTAACTGAAGTGGCTACCCTAGGTAAATAAAACGTTATTATTATTATTATTTTATTATCACATCCAAGTTGAAGAGTAATAAATAGACAGTAGCCTAAACAATAGTCAAATGTGCCAAAGGCAGACAATGAAACAGATTTCCAAACTTTATCCCTGATGTATTATTCTAGTCACCTGGTCTACACAATGCCGTTTCTTCTTAGAATTTGAATACTCTACCGGTAAAGCTTACGCAACATCTACATCTGAAAATGATAGTGCTTTTCCTAATGAAAAATCACAAAGGTCATTTGAGAAAAGTTGATCAAATGAGCTAACCGTGAACTGGCTTATCGCTAGCTTCCATTATTATCCTCGAGGCTTAATTCATGAACACTGTGAATCAACTCAAGTGAGCCATTTTGGATCAGAAGTCAGACAGGTGAGTAGAATAATAAGTAGAGAACACAGAAAAGTAGTAGTTAGGAATTCACATCACATCCTGCTGTCCTGTTAATAAGAACACAATTTTTTTTTAAATTTGGGGTTCACTCAAGCATGGAATGCAGTACGTCATTGCACAATCTGAATGAAACATTCAAAGGTACCGAATAAGTAGTGATAAAGAAACTTAACTTAAATTTCAGGCAATCGGAAGAAGAACACGGTGCGTTAACATGTGTATCACACACAAACGCACACAGATACCCACTGTTCTCAGATTATTCCCCTTTTGGGGGATATTGACAGGGAATTTATGTGTGGCTGTGAGATTGTTCCAGTCATTTACAATTTTGATAACTTCATGTAGCTTTGTGATTGAGCAAGCCACTTAAATCTGCCGTTGAAGGATATGTGTAACAAACTAAGATTTTCATTTGATCTCATCTGATCTTCATCGGTCTTTCCTTTGATTGTGTGACTTTGGATTCAGAAAGCAATTGATATGAGGGGCTATAGCCTACTTGTGATTGAGCCAATATATTAATTATTGGCAAGTTCTTTGGATAAATTGATCATTGTATCATTGAAACTAGCCTGTGTAATGGCATTTTTTTCATTTTGGCTTAGCGGAGTTTGTGCACTGCCCGTTTAAAAGATGGATCAGTTTGGTTTGTTTTGAAAAGCGTTTCAGTTAGAATGAATGTTTCAAATTATCCTGAAATTCTTTTAACATTGCAAGAAATTGTGATATAGCCGGAAATAGATTCATTTGAAGGGCAAAACACTAATTAAGATATTGTTTGCATCTTTTTACAATCAACCTTGTTTTACCATGCTAGCTTTCGCCCGACTGGTTTCTTAAGGCTTCTTCAGACTCGCCGTAGATGGGGTAGTTTGAGTATTAGTTATTGGCACTTTGACACTCATCCAAACTTTCTCATTCTTTATTTTCTTGTGCGCGCACCTCGGAATAGAATATTTCTAGATAGATGGCGCTATATAGATGCCTGTTATCATTATTATTGGCGGTAGTGCAACAGTCAGGGAGAATGTGTGTGGGAAATAGTTATTATTGATTAGCTCATTAGACATGGCAATGAATGTGTTTGATCATATTGTATACATGTAGATGGACATTGGTGTTTTCTTTTTTTTTACCTTAGAAAGCATAGATAATTGTATACATGCAACCAACCAGAAGACCGACGGCTAACGATCCTCTCCGAGGTACCTGGTAATGACGATGAGTGCATTACCGAAGGACACTAGTGCATGACGTAAGAATCGAGCCCGGGTCACCGGAATCCGAAACCCCCGCTCTTAATATCTACTGACCAAGCCATCGCGCCTCCGTTCACACCAATAAGAACCAGCCACATTCTATGAACATGAACAGAGACGCTAAACAATACAAACGATCTTCAACGTACATTCCAAGCCTCTGGGACTGGGGTTAGAGCATTGGACTCGTGATAGTAAGTTGTTAGTTTGAATTTCCGCTTTTTCGTCGTATCTACTTGGACCAAAATAAAACAAAAAACGAGAGTAAATTCTCTCGTCTATAAGGTCAGCTACCATGGGGATTACGCCTGATTCAATCAGACTAAAAAAATGTCTTGTTTAATTGGTTAAATACAAACTTTTTTTTTCTTCAACAGGGGGCTGCTGGAGTATCAATATGATTCGATTGGTAATAAAAAATCATTTATTATGACATAAGTGTTAAAATGTATACCATTGAATCAATAAAACCATGGCTTTTACCCCTCCAAACAAATATAAATCGATAAAAAAGTCACATTTTATTTCTTACTAGCATTCATCTTAAATGTTTCTAGAAATGTGAGAAAAAAAAATTAAAAATAAAGCCAGACAGAAGGTCGGGGTTAATAAAAATAGTTTAGTTTAATCTAATGATTTATTCATAAATAACTTTAGTGGACATCCGATCATTTTAACCAGGGTTTAAACCATTAAAATGACTGTTTGGCATATTAAACTTAATATCCAACGCCATTTCTCGGCGATTTTGTATTTCCCCCCTTTTAAAGACATCAATGAAGGATTTATCTTGCATATTTGTAAATTGGCTATTAGAAAGCTTCAAGGATTATATATAAAGAATTACAATTATTAGATTCTTCGGAATATGTTTGAAAAATTAAACAAATGAAAATATGTAGGCCTATGCATTAACGTTATTTTGTCAGAAAGAAATTTAATTATACATTTGAAGAGTTCAAACCTGTGTTTAAAATATTTACTTGTCCAGGTTAGAAGGCTTATAGACAAGCAGGTACATGTGTTTTGAATATTTTAAAAGCAAGCATTAGAAGCGCTTGATACACCCCCCACTCTTAAGAGCACAAGTGTACCAGGTTTATGTCATATTTTATACAGGTGTTAGAAATATTTATTAGGCGAAGCATTTTCATACTGGTGTCCTAAATAACCAAAAGTGATCGAGCATTGATGAGTGTAGATGAATAGATACACAGGAAGTGTATTTTATTAATAAGAATGTGTTGCTTTATGCATTCCTCTGTTATTGAAATCCTTTGAATTACTTCATAGAAATTTTACAGTCAGATCTAGTAACGGTAGGGTACATTAGGCATGTTAGGAGGTTAATTTCAGCAGTTCACGGAGAACCACCTAAGCTAGAATAGACTACCAATGTTCGTGTAGGCAGTTTAAGTTAAAACTGAGGGACTACGTCGGTGACGATATAACGACCCCAGCTGCCGCCGGTTCTCCACCGACATGACTGGTCAAAATTCATGTTATCATTGGGGGCTCGATCTCGTTCACTAATTCGTTGAAGCAATATCTCTCTTAACTGGGGGGCTACTCATCGAGGGATAACACAGTCTGCGGAGGCCGAGTGGAAGAGACATCGCAAGCTGCGGAGGCCAGGAACTGGACCGGCCACCATGGCCGAGTGGGGCATGTCAGACCAGATAGGATGATGGGGGCTCACATCAACGATTACCGTTAAGTTATATTTTGTTATCCGTAATCCACATGTATATATTTTCTTGTACATCATTGTCAAAGAAATCGAAAGAAATATTCAAAATGTTTGATTAAATCTTTCATAACTGTAATCCTCAGTTTTTACATATTCCTTATTTGGTGTCAAGCAGCAGTAAAAGAAAAAAGTCACTTCCCACGTGACAGATTTACTACTCTCATTAATCTCAAACACGGAACATGTTGTTTTGTTTATATTTCTAACAAGACAACTTTACATTAATGGGGTATTTCTGACTCACCCTTTATACAAAGAAAGTTTAAAAGAAAACGAACGTTTTATCCAGTGAAACAAAAACGGGTAAGCGGAATGGGGGTAGGACAGGAACACACTGTGGCAGAGAGAGAGGGTGAAGGGGAGTGGTATGTCTAGTGAAGATTTATTTTCGTAAACACGATTTTTACAATTGTGACAAGGACATACTGCGACAGAGAGGGGGGGGGGATGAAAATAGAAAGATTATGGTGCAACCCGTTACTCTAAGCAGTGAAGATGACCGTGCTTGTTTGAATTAATATTTTTGTATTGCCAATATTCCGGCATACCTGGCGGGTGTGTCACGAAAGTTTTAGTTCTGACTGTGACTATTGTAACAGTCGGCGGCAAATGCTTCGCAGGCAATCAATAACACGTATTTCACTGAAATTTTCAGCGCTGAAAATTTATTCAGTATTATAAGATGGCTAAATAATTTGCAGCTTGCTGATTGGTCAAAGCGTACCACGTAATCATTCGCGAAAAGTGTCTATCCCTGCACGCCCGTGCGAATTTCGCGCACCCAAATTGTCTAACCCACGGTAAGTGCAATTTCACATTTTTGATATTTGATTTTGATCTATTTCATTATTTCTTTCTCATATAAGGTGCTTAAAATTGCGTTCGAAATTACTTAGCAATCTTATAAAAGGAATAACGCATTTACCCGTCGTTTTTCAGCGATATGCAGTGCACTCGAGGTTTCTTCTTCGCATGCACTGCATACTCGTTAAACAACTCCGCGGAATGCGTTATTCCTATACTTACAATCTTTATGAAACACCTTCCAAACTCGGTTTATTTTGAATTCGTCTAATGCCAATTCGTCCAAATTGCCAACTCGTCTACTATCATGAGGTTTACCATCAGTTCGTCCACTCACCACATGGTCTACTTTTATTTAGTCTAATGCCATTCCGTGTAATAACCAGTTGGTCCAATAGCCCTTTAGCCCATGTACCATGTGGTCTAATTAAACTAAAGTGTTAATTGTGCAATGAATGAAAAAAGGTATTACACGAAATGGTGATTAGACGAAGTGATGATTGGACCAAATGCTTATTTGACCAAATGATTGTTAGAAAGTTGATGGACGGAATAATGTTAGTCTAAATGAAGGTGTATCATGTGGTGAGTGGACGAGTTGGCAGTGGACGAATTAGCAATTTAACCCCAGCTCGTTCATAGAAGCAAGAAAGGGCGTATATATGCAAAATTAATATTTTATAATTTGTGTTTTATCATAGTTTAAAATATTCTTGAAAATATGACGTTAAGCTTATTTAGATGAAGAGTTTTATATCAAGCCATAAATAGGCCTATAGAGTAAAGGAAAATGTTAATTTTCTATTTGAATGTTATGAATTTACTTTGTGAAAGATGTGAGTGGAAAATGATAATCTGAGACAAAAGGTCGTGTGAAGCTTTACATAGGCTCTTTTTTTTTCTTTTCATTTACCCAAATTCAATACCCTGTACCTCAAAAACTATAAACTATCTATAAACTATAAACTACATAGTCTAATTCACATTTTTAAATGTTATCCAAAGTTCCGTCGTCGTGTAATACTTATGAATTCCCTTGACCATAGAGTTATATCTCTATGCCGTGACGATGTGAATTATTTGTATGATAATTAATATGCTAGACCTCTGGGTTTGATTGATAAAGCATGCATAAAATGCATGAAAGTGTAATGTGTAAAGAAGTTGAGACTTTGATACCAGCCCCAACTAAAATGTCTGTCATCCGTTCCTAAATAACTTCAAGCAACTTTAAATGTTGTGGGTATACCAAACAGAAGCACATTGTAAAGAATATTCATCTTTATTATTCTTGCATACTTTTATGAAGTCAGACATGCCCTGTTTGTGGTACTTTACAAGTACGTTCGTTCTAAATCTGTTACACCTTGTCTCTTTTTTCTGAACAAGCAATCAATATTTTGTTTTACAAACTACTGACGAATGGCAGCGTTTGCTTCTGACCAATCATTGTGTTTTAAGGCGCGGCTTACTCTGATGGTATGCTGATATACTTCTCTTTTTTTGGGGGAGGGGGGCTCCCTTTTTTTATTCGAGGACTCATCTTCTTCATCGCACGTTCGCTAAGCCTTTTGATGTTACAGTTGGACATTTATATTTGGACTTCATCCTTGGATTAGCATCTGTGGGGCACACCTGTGGATAATTCTATTCGATTTTACTTTGCCATGGGATTTTTTTTCATGGAACAAAATAACACCCTGGACCTCACACGTTCATGATATCACCGTCTTTTTTTTATTTCATCGCTGGAACTTGTGCAATATCTGTTGACTTCATTATCGGCAAGAATAACATCCGCGAATCAACTAGAGCTCGAGTCGCGATTAGTCGTATGCCTTCGCCGGACTTATTAGAATGCGCTGGAAATTTGCCACGAACTATCGTCGAAGGTCGAACTTTTTGTGAAATTGTGAACTCAAGTTCCTAATTGGACATTCAATCATCTTTAGAACTATAGTGCTGATGAGTGTTTCTATAAATCGTCAATTTCTCAGATATAAAATAGATAACATGTCTTAAACCTCTTTAGTCTTTCTGTTTGACAGCCAAAAATCAAGTCCGATCATGTTGCATTCGCAATTAATGTTGCCGGCGTTATATGTGATTTATCAGTAAGTCCAACACGAAAACAAAATCGTCAGAATTAAAACATTTGAAATCAATTTCAAACAAAAGCTAACCTGGAGTTGAGTGGTAGCATTAAGCGACCTAACCTTCATCCAAACAATTAAAAAAAAACACAAAGAACTAAACATGATAAAGTGTTTAAGAATTTTGTCATTTATTCAGGGAGCAGGTTTATTTCAGAAAATTCGTTTTAGGTGGCCAAAAAAAAGATGATACGGCTTACGTTTGCAAATGAATAATTATTAACTGAATTATATTGCATAATCCAATGATACATATGCACAAATGAATAATGATTTACACAATATTTGTGAAATTTACTGTTAGGTAAAAATTACATAAAAGTTATGGAGTTCCTATTGAACATCAATTTTCGCATAATTTCTGTAAAACATTTAAGTTAGGCAATATTTACACAATAAATTGGATTTTGCAGTTTACATATTAATTCACATATTTGTGAACTTTACTGTTAGGTAAAAATTACGCAGAAGTTATGGAGTTCCTATTTTACATCGCTTTTTACATTATTTCTGTATACATTTTTCTGTGTGTATGCAAAGTTAACAAAGAGATAAATAACCTATTCAAGGCAATATTGCATAATTATGTCGAAATTATTAGGATTTCAATATCGTGATGCATTTTTTAAGGTCACTATTTGGAAACAGGAAACTTCGACTCTGACACCGGAGCTCTAAATCCAAGGTTGCACCGAAACCGAATTCACCGGAATAAATTCGGGCAGGTTATGCCAAAATGTGTCTTGATTCGGTCCCCATCAAATCAGTATCTCCAGAATTGACTGACCAGAATACACCGTATGCCTCCCAGAATCCAACCGAATTTAGTCCGAATACGTCCCAAATATCAAATTTGGACCAAATGAAATGTATGTCGTGGCCATATTCAGGAGTATTTTGGAGGGTATTCGGCTGGTTTCTTGAACATTTCAAAACAATTCGAATCCCTCCGAATATTTCCGCATCCCTCTCAAAATTTCTCGCATTCTGGGATGGAGAACAGAGTATTCCCTAATCCACCCAATACGTGTATTCGGAAGGATTCGCAGCTGATTCGGTTTAGGTGTCATCCGGTCTAAGTAAGTTTTAAATGATATAAGTGCATGTAACATTATAGCAGGCAGGCGTTACCATGCCAGTGTTTTGTGTGTCTTTATTAGGAGCTCCAGATAGATTTCAATTATCGACAGACGAGGTTGCAACTTCTATTTATACAATAAAATATCACGGCGCCATAAACTCAAAATCGTAATCTCCAAATTGAACGATAGAGTGATCACAAGTGAAGTGCTCAAGGACGTTTTGTTTCTTAGTATCTAAAGTCGAGTACGCATTAAATTAATCACATATACGAATTAACACTGGAAAACATCACAATTGACATCAGCGTTTAATTATATATAGACTGGCACTAAAAGGCTGGTGGTCGATGTTCTCGTAGATATCAGTTGTGATATTCGTATTACACACATTCATTGGAATACCAAGCACGTGCTCATGAAGACATTCAAATACAAATTAGAGGCACAATTGTATTTCCCAATATTACAGGCATCAATTTGAAAATTCAGGTCGAAATAAGCTTAATGAATGCCGTACACCCGAAACATAAGGTATTAAGATGTAATTACAGTCTTAAGTAAAACTTGAGAACTACATGTAGGGGTTCAAGGCACATTTTACAGTAGTGATCAATAATACTCTACTCCGAGCATAATGCACCATGATAGTCTAATAATACAATCAAAATTAAAAGGTCAATGGAATATATATAACAGTTTTCAGTTATGAAATAAAAGCACAATATTAGGTGCCACCATTTTTTTGATAACTCACTCATTATTAGAGTTTAAGAGCCTTATTATTCCTCAGTAATAAACTGATCTTTTTGTAAAGATAACATTGTCAATTGTAGTGTCTGTTTGTACAATCAAATCTATACCTTCGTAGCAGCTTTATATTTTCCTACAAGATCGTTGTTCCATGTTTTGATATTCTTTTTTAACAAACAGTTTCCCAAACATGGGGATCGATTGATTCGGACAAAAACTATTCATCCATAATACTCTTGAATCTGATAAATCTTACAATCAAGAGAGTGTTACATTTCTGTAAAATTAGGCGATTATGATAGTATATTAGAATCGAAGACCTGATTGAGTGAAAATATTCATATTCGAGAATAAAACGCAGCATACGAACATGTAATAATACATCAGAAAGCTCCTGATATCTTCCAATCAATGCTACATGTGAAATATAAAACCTAAGGCAATTAAATTGATTTTGAGAATGAAATGTTCAAAAAAATAATCTAAGTTATATAAGATCCTCCATTGCAAACATGATGAAGTGTAAAAAATTATGAAATTCAATCTTTATTAGAAAATGTGTTCTTACAAACAAGATATTATTATACACAGAGTAGATAACACAAAACACATTTTTCATGTATACGTTGGGCATTCACAATATACTATTCCTTCGTTTGCAATGAGTACTAAACGTAGACCAAGTAAACTTTACTAATGTAATTATATCTGGTTGCAGAAAAAATATGATACAGGCTAGTCATATCACGTGACTTGCATGTAATGAGGAAATGAAAAGTGGACTGGCCCAGAGGCAAAACATAAAATATTGGCAAACATGTGTATTGAACGATGATATACCCCATGTGCATTTATGTTTCAGCGGATTTTATTAAAATAATGTAAATGACATGATTACTACCACTAACGCACTATTGTGTTACTTTTGCTATGCTCTGTGATTAATGTGTGTATGATAAATAATGTAATAACTGGCATCATGACGTATCGTTTTAGGTTGTGTTTATATATTGTAGGCCCCTTATAGGCCTATACGCTATACGTTTATTGACACATGCATTCTGCTGTCCAAACCTGTTGTAATTCGACTTCAAGCTGTGATGTGTTCTTAATTTTTCAACCTAAAGACACTCGATATGCTCTTAAGTTAATTAAAATAAAAATATAAAATCAATTTCAGACTTACAATATACGGCATGAAAAGAGAATATGACAAAGAGTTACAATTGTTCCGATCAATCTCAAGTATATGGAAATCCATCAATGTTATAATCTTTTCTTTAGGCAATTTGCACAATGTCCTTTGAAAGCAAAGAGAAGCATACTGAATTGTCAAGAAAATAGTGAATGTAGGAATATACATGATTTGAAGAAAATATTTTGAGCAAACATGGATTTTAGATGTTGACGTTGCTGGCTTTCCATATTTACGATTGATCGGACAATCGTAACTCTTTGTAAGACGGAGCCCAGCACTATATACACCACGCGAAGAAGCCATTGTTCTCAGGATTAGATCAGTGAGTTTTGGACATCGCAACGGGGACGGATCCTGCATCATAATAGATCTATTGAAAATGCTCGTCAAGTCACATTAAACAGCTGAAAGGCCTTTGCCGAAAGTTGGTCGACCGAGGCAAAGCGCTGTGGCACAGTGGATTAGTCTTCTGACTTTGAAACAGAACGTCGTGGGTTCGAATCCCAGCCATGGCGTAGTTTCCTTCAGCAAGAAATTTATCCACATTGTGCTGCACTAAACCCAGTTGGGATGAATGGGTACCCGGCAGGATTAATTCCTTGAATGCACTGAGCAGTGAAAGGCAGCTCGAGCTAAAGTCGGGGTAATAATGTTAACAACGCACCTCGGAATAGAATATTTCTAGATAGATGGCGCTATTTAAAGGTTTATTTAAAGGAGAATGAAACCATTGGAACAAGATAGCTTGTGTGAAAACAGAAAAATCTAAGAAACAGATCAACAAAAGTTTGAGAAAAATCGGACAAATAATGAGAAAGTTATGAGCATTTGAATATTGCGATCACTAATGCTGTGGAGATAGCAAATTGGCAATGCGACAAAGATGTGTGAAGTCACTGATGAACAACTCTCCCCATTACTTTAGTATATATTTTACTTGAATTGCCTCTTTTATCACATCTATCCATAGATCATGTGTTCTTTCTACATGAGGGCATGTAATACATATTTTTTAAGAATACATCATGGATAAAGAGTTTGCATCATCATAAGAAAAAGCAAAAAGAGACATTTTAAGGGTATTTTATAGTCCACCAAAGGGAAAGTTGTTCATCAGTGACATCACACATCCTTGTCGCATTGCCAATGGGAGGATCTCCATAGCATTAGTGATTGCAATATTCAAATGCTCATAACTTTCTCATTATTTGTCCGATTTTTCTCAAACTTTTTTTATTCTTATTCTTTGATTTTTCTGTCTCTACACAAGCCTATTTGTTCCAAAGGTTTCATTCCCCTTTAATTATTATTATCATTATTATCATTATTAATATCATTATTATCCTTATTATTATTATTATTATTATTATGACCGTCGTAGGATTCCGAGCTGACCAAAAAATGCAAATATGTAGATGTCCAGAGTCCATGACGAAACTACGGTATTGATTCACCATTTTTGACAAAACACCCTTTCACACGGTAACAAAAAAAAAAATCGTAATTTTGAATGTTGATTTCAGTGAAAAATAAGGTTAATGACGAATTATTAGCACGTGTGAAACGTCTCTTCGGAATTATCATATTTAACGACTTGTCGGATAATGCCTATAATTACGGTGAACGACTACATTGATTCATTATGTATAACGACCACTCTGATTTATTTTATTTTTTATTTATTAAACGCCCTTTCACACGGTAAAAATTCGTAATTCAGTTCAATTCAATTTTATTTATTTCACTTCCATGAAACAAGTTGTATACCATATATAAACATAGTATTTGTATCCGTTGCAAAGAAACAAAAATAATAATACACATGTTGTGAAAAAACACACAATTTGGGCAACACATTGGAGGTTTTAAGTAAGTATACTATTTTTCAATAGAAATTAAATTAAGATGGATATGGAGGGACCCACTAAAAAGCAATGCTTGTACAATGTGGGCCCCTCAAGAAATAGATAACACAGCCAACAACAAAGTACAAATACAGATTATATGTAATCAAATGAGAAAAAAAAATAAATGATAAATAATACTCACAAAATAAATACGAAATTATCAAAAAATATAGTTTGTATAGGACAAATCAACCCGTCCTAAAATATCCCCACCCCCCCTCCCCTCGAAAAAGAAAAGAAAAAGGGGAGAATGCCTACAGGTTTCACGGGCCTAATCACTAGTGGCAGGCCATAAATATTCATTCGAGCCAACCCATTGCTATTTTTTTTTATTTTGATATGGCTGATAGACAAAGTGTATGCATATGATTGTCCATCTAACACTGATTCTATTTTTGGTAATTACTGAACTTCCTTTTCCCAAATTGGGAAGAAATATCACCAATTTTGGACTATATTTTCACTGGCGGAAGGATTAGGGCTATTTTGCTGTTTGAGGTGATGAATCTGCTCCCCCCGAAGGTGTCTTCAAACACGCCAATTTATTTTTGAAATGACCCTTTTCTGGTCAGATATGGATTGCCAGATATAAATCCTATCCACTGGTAGTAAACATTCAACCCCGAATTTCATCCTTATTTTTTATGAATTTTTTAAAGTGCCAATTTAACACATGAGTCTATGGGGAATGAATTAAGCCTGTGAAACCTATAACCCTGACCATAGCCTATTACATGGGGGATTCCCTAGTGGATGAAATACCTGCCCAACTCTTCAGTAGCAGATTGCATTTCACTAGTATACATGTTCCAATCATCAAGAGGTCCAAAAACTGAACTTCATGGCTATATACAAGGCTACATAGGGGGTATAACAGGTAACAAGTTGTTATTAGTAACTCTGTGTTTGTGTACCTAGGCTAGCTAGGCTGTGCGTGTGTTTGTCACTGACACTGGGTTGCTTGCATGTTGTCGTGTGTTTTCGTATACCGACGAGCGCTGATGTAAATCGTGTATAGCACTCATCACAAGATATAGTACACATTAGATAGGCCTTGCATCAATTGCACTTGTGAAATTGGTTCATGGGGAAGGGAATGAGAAGAGAAAACTTTAGAATTTGACTGAAGAGTGGTGGATTCAAGAGGGAGGGGGGGGGGGGGTAGAGAAAAGCATATAGTTAGCTGGGGGGGGGGGGCTGAGAATGAGTTCTATACTGCTATCTTGTTCAACTTTTACTGACTTCTAGCCAGACTAGCCCCCATCCATTTAGAATACAAGCCATCTAACCCCCTCTCTCCCTGTCTCTCTCTCTTACACCCTGGCTTGGGCCCTTGTCATAGGAAGATGTGAATGTATAGTATGCTTGTATGTTGATTCTCATTTCTTTTTATTGTTATCTAATTTAACTCATGTGAATCTGGTATTGATATTGTGGGCAGATCTTGAATCCAGATATGCACACTATTCATATCTATAATTTGTATTATAGGATTTGGGCCCTACATTGCATCCATTGTTGAGCTACATATAGGCATGTAGGATGTGTGTAAATCCATAGGGCACTTGACATTAGGAGTAACATTAGAAATGGTCATTACATAACACATCTGTATATTTCATGCATTTCTTTGTGATAAAGTGAGTGTACAGATGTTAAAGAAAAGCCAGGAAGGTAAATTAAAAAGAAACCTTCATGTGCCATACAATACAGGTTTCACGGGCCTAATTACTAGTGGCAGGCCATAAATATTCATTCGAGCCAACCCATTGCTATTTTTTTTATTTTGATATGGCTGATAGACAAAGTGTATGCATATGATTGTCCATCAAACACTGATTCTATTTTGGACTATATTTTCACTGGCGGAAGGATTAGGGCTATTTTGCTGTTTGAGGTGATGAATCTGCTCCCCCGAAGGTGTCTTCAAACACGCCAATTTATTTTTAAAATGAGCCGGTCGAGGGACCCTTTTCTGGTCAGATATGGATTGCCAGATATAAATCCTATCCACTGGTAGTAAACATTCAACCCCCGAATTTCATCCTTATTTTTTATGAATTTTTTAAAGTGCCAATTCAACACATGAGTCTATGGGGAATGAATTAAGCCTGTGAAACTCTGATAGGATGGATGGGTGCTGCTGAACGTAGATAAAACACATGCAATCGTGGACTCAAGCAAACTGGATTCAATGATGAAGTAATGTGAATGATGATTCCAGTAAAAAGTAGGGCTATAAAATGTCAGCATGGGTGAATCCAAACTAGAATCACGAACGCTAATCACAATCACGAATTCATATTGTACTCTGGAGGTGAATTCCTATTAAGTTTCACTTTGATTACGGTGCGAATTTTCCCACGTGTGAAAGGTGCGATGATTCTAAAGACGAACTGCAATCCTCTTTAAAATGATGATTCAAGATTCTAGTGTGAAAAACCCAAAGACTGGTTTGTTGTAAAAGGCTTATGACAATAAATTGTCTGTGGTATGATTTCGAAATCTCGCTATTGTTTGATGTACATGGATTAACCGTGTTTACCGACACTTCGGAATTATTATGTTTAAAGACTTCTCTGATTAAATATGTTAAAAACAACTACGTGGATTATTTTATGTATAATGATCACTGTGATTTATGATGTTAAACAACTACTCGTATTTATTATTTTTAACGACTACTCAGATGTATTATGTTTAGGCCCCCATTCCACAATAGGAAGACCTTTGAAGGATCTTTGAACATGCTGAAAGACCAACAATTGGGCAAGAGCATTCTCCAAGATCAATGGAATGTCTCTCAAGAATGGCCCCAAAAGACACCTCAAAGAACCCCAAAAGACAGATTGATATTTCTTTTCTTACTGGGCTTTGACTTGTCCTTTAGAGATGTATCAGTGGTCTTTCAGCGACCTTTTAACGATCTGTAACGAGTATTTCAGGGATCTCCGCAATTATCCTGAGAGACTGTCAAAAGATGGAAAGACTAATAAGAATTTTTAAAGCCCATCAAGAGACCACCGAAAGACTGCTGAAAGATTTAGAGTAACACAAATACGTGGATTATAATGTATCACGACTACTCAAACTGATGATGCATCACGACTACATGGATTTCTTATGTATGACAACGACATTCAACCTTTAGACTTGGGGAGAATGACGTAGATTTAAAAAGATGACCCCCCCAAAAAAAAAACACCAAAAAGTTCCACGTCACTATACTCTTGTGTAAAAGTGAAATGTTAGGTGAGAATAAAACATTCACATCATGGAGCCTTTTCTACCTTTTCACAGTGGCTTGAAGCTAGGATTTGGTTTCTGTTTCTTATCCAGATAAAATAGTTGATAGCTGTTTGGACCTTTATTTGAACTGCACAGGAAAGCGATCACGATTATTAAAGTCAACCACAGACAGATAATGATTATCTCCGCGATAAACTACTTATGAATAATCGTAATTTTCCGAAAGTGAAAGTAAAATTGACATAATTATCATCTCCACTTTCAGTAAGAAATATTACACTCAATCACAGCTATCAAGATGACAAAACTTACATGATTTTGCATTAATGAAACCAGTTAAGCTCTTATAGTGATTCCATAATGCCGCATCATGATATCAGGGAAAATGTATAACGTTTTCCCTATTTATGTCAATGTTGCGAAATTGCATATTCATACAAATAAATCTAACGAATTGTAATGATTAGATTTCGCCTTCATTTTTGTGTATGCAAAGCTTTATAACTAAAATTATTCAGTAACATCTACAAAATTTCTATGGGTATTAATGTCGATATTTGTATAACGAGGAAAGTAAAAATTAAAATGAATATGAAAAAAAAAACAATCGTCATTATTTATTGTCTCTTCATAATTCATTCACGGTGCAAGGAGTTAAGGACGGGTTATACGCCATTGGTGTTGGTTTGTCGTGGTTTAGTGGTTTTGATTCTCGCCTTTCAAACAGAGCGTCATGGGTTCGAATCCTAGCCATGGTGTGTTTTCCTTCAGCAAGAAATTTATCCACACTGTGCTGCACTGGACTCGGGTGACGTAAATGGGTACCGACAGGAAGTAATACCTTAAAGAGCTATGCGCTCCAGAATCGGTAGTCTAGCTTTTAATTATGGCCGGGGTAATAAAAAAGCGCCTTGAACACTTAACAAGGTAGTCCAGATTGGACCTTGTTGTTTGGAAGTGCCCTTTCCCAAAGCTAACTTAGAGGCCACTTGTCTCCCAATCTCCAATCAGTGCCAATCCACTTGTTGGGAGGGAAGATGAGTAGATTGGCGCTGATTAGAGATTGGGAAACATGTGCCCTCTATGTTAGCTTTGGGAAAGGGCACTTCCAAACATATAGGTGCCATGAGCCTAATTACATCAGGAGGGCTCAAGATATTCGTTCGACCCAACCCATTCGAATTTTTTTCAATTTGATGTGGCTGATTGACAAAAATGTATGAATATGATTCAAAATCTAACACTGATTCTAGAAATGGTAACTACTGAACTTCCTTCGCCCAAATTGGGAAGATAAAAAATTGACTTGGAACTATTTTTTTGACTGGATTTGATTCATTCATAGTTATCTTCATAAATGGCAATTTATTTTTTAAATGAGTTGGCTACGCTACCCTTTCCTGGTCAGATATGGAATGCCAGATATATATCCTATCCAATGGTAGTAAACATTCCACCCTCTAATATCACATTTATTTTTTATGAATTTTTCAAAAGTGCCATTTTAACACACAAGTCTATGGGGAATGTTTTACGCGCGTGACACCACAAGGTCCAATCTGGACTACTAACAAGGTGGATACGTACTCTATACAATTCTTATATTATCATATATAAAAAAATCATGTTATTTTAAGATCAATTATCATACTTCGTAAAGAAAACAAAAGAAAAAAAAAACATTGTAAAGTCCATGTTAATGATCCGAGTACAGCAGGTTGTGTTTGTGCTAGTCTTGTGTAGACCCACTTGTTGATCAACGTTTCAATTATGGTCTGTGCCTGCAGACTACTCTCTCTCACAGTGAGAGAAAAGTGAAAGCGGTCGTCGCGAAGATGATTGCATGACCCAGACTTTCAGTATAGTGACAACAATTTCCAGAAATGGATATCAGCATTAGAGACTGTCATATTGGCTTCGTTATTTTTTTTACTTGAAAGACATCGAAGTAACTGCTACAAACACCGGACATACAGTGCAGCCCAGAACCCCCCCCCCCCCCGGAATTCAGTGTAATTTTTGGTAGCACCAATTTTCCATTCCTCTACCTCAGTCGTGTGTGCACTCTGAACGTTGAGATGAGTGTCAAATGAAAGAGAAAAAGCATACCTTTCCATTCATGTACATTTTATCAAACAAATTTATGATCATGATAAGGAAAAAAATGCACTGAATGCAGTTTACAAGTTGTATTAGAAAAGAAAATTCATGCAACCTATAAATATATTAAGTCATAAGCCTTGTTTATAGTTCGTGTTAAAATCATGGTAAGCAGTGGAAAGCACATACTTTCTTCACTTATATCTGTGTGCTTCCCATGTTTAAAGTGATTGGTTAACATTGGTTTGACTTTTAGAAATTCCGAGCTAGAAGTTCAACACTTGTCACCTGTGTCTGTGATATGTTACAAAAATGAAGCCCAGAAAAAAATGCGTTCGAAAATAATTATTTAGTGCTTCAAAAATTGACGTATAAAGTGACCGAAAACACCATCTTGATTTCATCCCATACACTTATGTGTACTATTTAGGTGTCTATAAGTCGCCTATTTACAAAATCGGGGTTTGTCTAATGTACTTTTCGCTTTTCCTTCTCAATAATGGTTGTTTTCAGGGTTTATTAGTTCTAATACATGCACTTGTACACATGTTTCATCTTGGTTTGAGATTTTTTTAAATCGGCTGCTCACAAAGTTAAACAATACCTTTAATTCTTCCCTCACGTTTCATTTACAGTGTGCTTTGATGGTGACGAAAATTCTAGTATTTTTCATTATGAGATTTCATAGTTTTGCCATAAGCATGACGCAATATTGGTGCACATATAGTTCTAAACCTCAAAGTGACCTACAAAAATAAATAATTGAATGGCTAAACATACATTTGCGTAGTGCATTTTCCTTTTACGCTGGCTAGAGCTGTTTTTACTTAATTACACACATGACTTTCTTAACTAAAGAGTGTTTTTTTTAAATTTAGATTTGAAGATAGTTGATTATGATAATAATAGTAATAACGGCATATTTACCCACGGTAGTAGCCACTTCAGTTCCGAAAACTGTTCTCCCAACGGGCATCAGTGTCCTTTGGAACGATTATTGAAGTGTGGGTGCTGGTTTGCAAAAAATCACAAGCCCCTCATTTAAGTGGTTATCGCTCCAAATGGAAGGTGATTTTGATAGAATTTCGACATTTTACCATAAAACCTGATTTCCAAGGGTGCTTTACGCAGCACAACCATCAAATGGGGATGAGAGGAGGTGTTTCAGCACCCCTAGCATCCTCGCTTTCCAGGGCCATGTAAATATACTAAATTAAACTAAGTTACGGGGGCTTGCCTCCCATACAAGCTTCGCTTTTCTTGGCAAGCCCCTCCGTTCTGTTTAATAATATTATTATAGTCAAAGTTACTTTAGTTTGCATTAATTCTCATTGTTTATACCTTATTTCGATTGATGTTGTACTTTAAATTTGACTATGTATTGTTTGATTTTGTTAAGCTTTGTGAACGGAAAATGAATAAAATCTAAATCTAAATCTACACTGTGAAAAATGAAGCGCTAATTTAGCACTTATACAGTGCTTGTATAATGACTGCACTACGAGTGCTCATTTTCTAGTTTAAATTTGAACTAGCAGTTACAGTGTAGTCACTATACAAGCACTGTAAGTGCTAAATTAGCACTTTTTTACAGTGCAATTACATGAACCTGGGAAGCGAGGATGCTAGGGTGCTGAAACAACTCCTCTCGTCCCCATTTGATGGTTGTGCTGCGTATAGGACCCTTGCTCAATTAGCACTTTTTTACAGTGTAGTAAGTAAGAGACTGAATTTCTCATGTCAATTGACAGGCAAGTGGAAGAGAGCAATTGACATTGAAGTGTGACTTTTTTTTTATCATAATTGTATGCTCCTGAAACGCAATTTGGGGTCTTCCCACCGCGGACCAAGTGACCATGAGTCCGAGGTTAGGAGAGCATTACGTAGACAAACACATGGAACCTTCTGTCTCGTAGACTCTCGGGCCCGTATTCTGAAGTCGGGTTTAACTTAAATAAGTATGGGAAGCCAAAAGTATCAAAATTTTTATTAAGTTGTATGTTTCATATGTTTACTGTGCTCTTTCCTGATTCGTCGATAGGGAAGACAATCATCTATTTTTACTTCCTACACAATTATGAATGATTTGAGAGCCAAATAAGCTGAAGTATGATATCTCTACTGTTAGTGAATATGTAAGGATTGGCTGTCCATACTTAAACCACAACGTTTAACCTGGGTTTAAGTTAAACCCACCTTCAGAACACGGGCCTCGGACTCGTGGGTCCTGTCCTAGCGCCAGGATCATGGGATGTTGTTTTAAATTTGACAAGAAAAAAAATGAAGGTGATTTCGGTCCTGGAAAACTTCATATGTACGAAAACGGGTTTCCCTACAGAAATTAGGTAATTTTACTTACTTTTCTCCTATTTGGGGTATGTACGAACTCTAAATGTGGTGCTTCTTAAGGAGAACACGCAGCGGCCACACTAAGGTAAATCATGGGCATGCAGCTTCTAAGGGCCATTCTTAGCGCACACAGGCCTAGTAGGTAATGACAATGTATTGGCAGTAGTTTTTCCTTTTTGAAAAACAAGTAAACATTCTATTCATTCATCTGATTACATCAATACAGAGAGTAATCGAATCAGAGAAGCGAGACTCATTCCGTAAGCTAGACCACGTGAGGGCGCTGTCCATCCAGACGTCTTCGGGTCAACCTATCTGGGTGTCATTCTGTCAGTTGAAGAACACATCTTGGATCCTCCAGACTAGTTCAACCGCGGTGAGTATCGCTTAGGGTAAGGTGGGACCAAACTCCCAAAATTAAGGTTATCGGGAAAGGATTCTAGAACTTAGTAAATGTATTGAAAATGCCAGTCAAATCACAATGATCTGGTGATAGGTCTTTGTCAAAGATTTGTGAACCAGAACAGCTATTTCGTCCTAGGTTTCGTAGCTGACGAAAAAAAATGCAAAATTTCCGACAAATGCTGCTTTGTGGAAGGGCATTTGACAATAGCTATTATTTGTTCTTGAGGCGTCGTGCATGTTGGAAGCGCAAAACTCCTATCACATCAGGTCGGAAATCTTCCAAGTTACTGGTTGAAGCGCAGTGGAAACCCAACCATGGGCCTATCCACGGAGGATTATCTATTGTTACTGGGGGTGCTGTGACAATGCTCAGCACCCCCAGTAACAATAGGATTAATCCTCCTTGGATAGGTCCATGAACCCAATCATGTAGCCACACTACCAAACTCCGTTGCAATGGTTGTCGATGACATCCTGATGTAAAATGGTTATATAAAAGTAGATTGGGGGTTTCCCCATAATGAAACACGGTTCCATGGCATTTGCCTAGGCAACAATTGCTTCGCTCTAGATAAATTCCACACAGGAATGACAAACTTCACCGCTGGGTTTAACACTATACCCTACTCTAAACGTAACATAACATCTTTTCGCAACCCTGACCCTATATCTTAGACGAAATTAAGCCTGGGGGTGTTTCACAAAGATTTAGTATGACTTAGAGTCGCACTTAAATACCGAGTTGCGTACGGTATGAAAGGCTTGACCGCATTGGTCAGATCGTGTAATGAGGACGCGCACTAATGCGTATCTATCAATAAGATCGCGCGTTGCATATCATGTACGCGTCGGCATTTAAGTGCGACTTAAGTCATACTTAAATCTTTGTGAAACACCCCCCTGGAGCAATATTTTTGCAGGAGCAAATATCATGTTACCGGATTAAACAAGGTTAGTGTATCTCGTGAAGAAAATATTAAGAGTGCGAAACCATCGATCATCGGTTGAAACGAAGACGCGGTGTTGCATTGGCAATGATCCTGGGGGAAGGAGAAGTGGATGTGGCAAGGCATTTATCTATATACATGAACATTTGCCACTCTTCACCCAGGTGTCGTCAGTGGGTACCCGGTAAGAAAGAATTCCTTGAATGCTCGAGCGCCCGATCAGGGCAACCGTGCTAAAGCTGGCGTAATAACGATGATGATGATAATAATGATGATAATAATAATAATAGTCAATTTTTATATAGCGCTTTTAGCGCTTTGTGGAGCGTTGTGGCCCAGTGGATTAGTCTTCGGACTCTGAAACAGAGGGTCGTGGGTTCGAATCCCAGCCATGGCGTAATTTCCTTCAGCAAGAAATTGATCCACAATGTGCTGCACTCAACCGAGGTGAGGTAAATGGGTACCGGTAGGAAGTAATTCCTTAAAAAGCTGTGTGCGCTATGAACGCCTAGCTTAGCCGGGTAATATAGGAGCGCCTTGAGCACCTAACAGGGTGGATATGTGCGCAATATAAATACCCTATATTATTATTATTATTCCCAGAATATCTCAAAGCGCTTTACAGCATATTATTACCCCGGTCATTTGAATTACTTCAATCCCACACGAAAAGTGCACAATTTCCACTCCCTGGGGAGTTCCTTGTATTCATTATGGCGCTGGCAAATTTTGAAATATATAATCTTTCGCATATTACCGGGTACCCATTTAGCACCTGGGTCGAGGGTGGCAAAGTGAGTAATAGTATGCAACGCTTAGAAACATTTAAGCGGTATATAAATGTTGCATATTATTATTGTTATTGATATACAAACATGTCTCAATCGAGTCACTCAATTTTCATGACAGAAATTCACACCGGACGAGCTGTTTAACTACGCCGATCCGTATCCACCCTCTGTGACCTTTGCCCTGTCAAATCCGACCACCAACCTCATGTCCGCCGATGCGTTCGTCCAGTGCATGGTTGTCGTCCACGAGGGATCCTCAGCAAACTACCAGGATGCTGACGTCACCACTTTTGTTCAGCTGGTGGGTGACGTCACCGTGGCAAAGAGTGGCCAGTTCCAAAGTGTAAGTTTTTCTCCAATTTGCGTTTAGAGTCATGTCCGCTTAACTGACACACTGGACTAACTACCCCATCACATTGGTTAAGATCATTGGAATAGTCCAAGGCCTTCACCATAGCTAGCATTGGTTATATAAATGTTCTGAAGCAGAAGCTGTTCCAGGATTTTACAAAGGAAGAGGGGTGAGGTATCATTTGCTCAGATAATTTTGACAGGTTTATGCTACAAAAAATATGACTAGTAGAAGAAGAATAATGAATCTTCACTCGCAAAAGCAGGCGCGTAGCCAGGGGGGGGGCGGTGGGGGCGGTCGCCCCCCCCCAAAACGTCCCCAAAAAGAAAAAAAAAAGAAGGGAAAAAAGAAAGGAGAAAAGAAAAAGGGAAGGGAGGAAAGGGGAGAAAGGTAGCTTTGTGTTTTTTTTTTCTTTTTATTCTTTTTTTTTTCTTAAAAGAGAAACTCCATCACTCTTGCTCTAAATTTAAAAATGAATTTTTCTTCCGCGCTGCGCGCGGTTAAATGACAATATTGCAATTCTCCATTGTTTTCCCCACCCTTTTAACTAACCCTGTTTTTCCACCTCAGGTATATGTGTTTCTTACCGGTTAAAGTTCAAATGTATCCATTAGGGCATGGAATTAGAGTAAGGCTACGCCAAAGTATATGAAGTTATCTTTTTTTTAAAATTGATCGCGCAACTTCTGGTCGGGTCGGCTCCGGGCGGGTAAAATTTTACATCAATTTCCACCTCCATAAAGTCAACTTCTCCTGCTTTTCAGCTCATTACCAAACAATCATAATTCTGGGGCAAACAGGTTCCTAAAATTCGCGTCGTATTAAATAAAGAAGTACAATATTTTTTTTCCCCAATCTATTAAACTTCATGTCATTTCCCTTCACATTCATCTCCTGCCCTGTTTTGCGCCCTCAGTTTGAAATGTTGAATGACACTTAATTTTCTTTATTATTCAAAATGAAGCACTTCAGGATAAGTCAAAGAAATTAGGAATCCTCTTTTTTTAATTCAATTTCAATAAATCACAGAAGTTTCAACTTTCTGCGTACTATTTCCTCATAAAGAAGTTCAATAATCTTAGAAAAATCATTTTAATTAGAGTCGATGGTGGTATTAGACGTATCTGCATTATTTTGATGAAACGTCCGCCCTTTGAAATGTCACAGTTTCATTGCTCTGCGCGGGGCTGAATATCTTTCTCCCGGCATATATACACTTCTTCTCCTCTGTTTTCCGAGTTAAAGATATGCACTGTCGCTAAATTGTTTGTAATCAAATCTGATCTTTCCAAGGGAAGTATTCAATATATCTTTGAGAAGACCCTTTAGTCGGGACCCTTTTCATGGCAAAAAAATGATAAAACGCTTTAGCTTCCGCGCTTCACGCGAGGGTATTATTATTTTAATTTCCTCCAATGTATTCCTTTTTTGTGCGTTCACAATCACTTTTTGAAAACAAATTAAGGTTCATGAAAACAATGTTCAAAATCACAATGAGTCAACTGAATTGGAGCTGAAATAGGCACTAGAGACAAGAAAGACGGCTCCTTTTCATTTTAATTTATGTAACACCAAAAGCTTCGCGCTTCGCTAGGGAGGGGGAAACTCCCCCTCCCTGCACCCACCCCCTAGGGAGCGCGCTTTGCGCGCTCTTTAAGTGTTGGCACGCTTCCCGTGCTTTTACCGCCCCCTCCAAAGCCAGTCATTTTTGTGTCTGCCACTGCGAAATGCTATTAAGGACCGAGGACCACTGTTCACTAAAGATGCATTGTACACTGTAAAATATGAAGTGCTAATTTAGCGCTTGAAGTGCTTGTATAGTGACTGCAGTACGAGTACTGATTTTCTAGTTCATATTTGCAAAAAAAATCAGCACTCGTAGTGCAGTCATTATGCAAGCACTGTAAGTGCTAAAATACAACTTCATTTATACAATGTAAGTGGAATTCCAATACTATTTCGTAACAGTTCCCGCTATAAAACAGTGATCATCCGCGCTTCCATCAGCATGATTTAAATGACCCTGCCAGATATCAATGTCGACATACGTTAACGAGTATGACTGAAGTCAAATCGAATTGGACCTGAACTCATCAGTCTTCCTTCACGACCTTGGCGAAGTGTCACACAAAGCAGCGGTAGCATTGAAATGCGCATACGGTGGATCAACGGGAACCTACTTGAAACATTCATTTTTTTTACATCTTGCCTACAGCAATCACTTGGACGGGCATCTGCAAAACGTTTACCAATGCTGACTGTACCTCAAACTGTGGTTACCCCGCCCTCTAGTGATGGATCCGGTCAAACATCCATCTCATCACATTCCTCCCAGATATCATCAGATTGCACCTCCGTGTCGCCGCAACCTGTTCCGGATGTCGACCGGAAGTCGGTGGTGCTGTTGAACTCGTATGACGCACAGTCCGACACGTCGAAAGCCCGCTTTGAAGATATCTACGTGTCCTACAAAGCTCTCGCCGAACTCTGCTTGATGCTGCAAGCTTCAATGACTGGATCCAGCGAAAAAGACTGGATGACTTTCGCAACCAAGATTGGTCTATCAATGGAACAGGTTAGCAGTTATTCTGTACATGATGTATTTTAAGCAATAACCTTTTCAATTGTTGAATGCGGTAGCTTAACTATTATTTGAATCCTTCAGTTAAGACAGGAATGACAAGTTATTCATCTTGATATCGACTACTTTGCCATAAAGCTTAGCGTTCACTATGCGAACCGATGCGACGCATTTTTTTATAATCGCATTTTAGATAGAATGTAAAAGTTATTATTTTATTTGAAGTTTGGCACAATAGGCCTATTAGGAATAGTAAAAATCATAATTTTGCTTTGCGGCAAGCCTTGCGGTAGCAGTAAAGTCCAAATCGGCTTCAGCGCGCAGCCGATGATGACGTCATTACTATTTGAATTTGCTTTTATTCCTACACGGACGTTTGAACAAGACTACATTTCTTCGGGAGGGTGCACGTGCACGCCAGTGCATCCCAGCCTACGCTCTTGATTCATCTTTTTTCTTGTGCTTTCCTTCTTAGGTTGACAGGATGTCCGACCGTTACAACTTCCAGTCCCCACTTTCCATCATCCACCTCTTCTTCGGCACCTGCCCGGCGGCGACGTCCTGTTGTCCATCGACGTCTCCCCGTGAGAAAGCTCGAGCACTCCTCGTACGCCTCATCTCTGTCTTCCAGGAAATGAAACGAGACGACCTGACCCACGTTGTTCGGCGCGAGCTGACGCGCATCGACCAGGAAATCGACCGATACAGCAAGTTTCTCTTCGAAGGCGGCCAATTTGAGATTAGAACAAACGTGGGTGGCGCTGTTACCACAAACCGGACACGTCCGCGACACTCGTTCAGCGACGGGGATGTCACCGTTTTGACACCCTCGGCAGAGAGCTTTAAAGGGAGGCTAAATGACATTGTCTGCTGGTTCAAGAGTAAATCATCTGGTAAGTGTATTACTTAGTTTAATTTCAAGTTACCTTGAACGCATAGACTTTGCATTTTTTGATCATCCGGAATGTAGATGGGACATGATGCTAGGAGTCAATTGGGTGGCACTAGTTTGCGCCAGTTCGCGCCAATACCGAAAGGTACCGAGTGGCGGGTAGTGGTTCAAACTACCATCAAGATGGCGCGTGTTGGTGCGTAACACTGTAACATTGCGTAATATCGAATTTGGCGCGACGAAATTCTAAAACATTTAGACTTTTTCGTCGCGCCAAACTCATTTTGCGCCGTTAAGCGCCACCACGTGCACGCCAGATGAGAGGCGATTTGTACCACTGCACGCCACTAGGTCATGTGTATAGGCACTTGCCCATCAACAATTCTACGATTATCTCACCAAAAAGTCAATCTTGAGTAAAGTACAATTCGGTTTCCGACCGGGTCACTCAACCGCAGCCGCTTTAGCTTCAATGACGGATCACTGGTCTAAAGCAATAGACAATGGTCAGCTTGTGTGTGCTGTTTTCATTGATCTTAGACGTGCGTTTGACTCTGTCAACACGAATGTACTGCTAAATAGGCTCCAGCGTATTGGCTGTTCCGATAAAACACTTAGATGGTTTAACTCTTATCTCAACATGAGATTGCAATGTGTTCAATATAACAAATCTATTTCTGAGAAAGAAAGTGTGTCTATCGGAGTACCACAAGGATCCATATTAGGTCCGCTACTCTTTCTAGTACTTATAAACGACCTGCCGAATGTAATAAAAAAATGGTCAAGTTACAATGTATGCCGACGACACAACATTATTTTTATCAGGATGTGATATAGAAAGTATGAAATTGGCTTTACAAGAAGATGTAAATGCTTTAAACCAATGGTTAAAATTAAATAAATTGATTCTCAATGTTGAAAAGACAAATATGATGATTCTGGGATCAAGACAAAGAATGAACAAATATAATAATTCAGATTCAGATATCTCTATCACGTTTGATGGTAAAGTAATAAATAAGGTTCACTCCACTAAGTGTTTAGGTGTCATAATAGACGATAAACTTCTTTGGCATGATCATGTAGAACACGTTAGTAAAAAAGTATGTGCTGCTCTCGCCATACTGAAAAGGGCTAATCCATTCATTGATGTTACCACTGCTAAACTAATCTATAACTGTTTAATCCAAAGTCAAATTGACTATTGTTGTGAGGTATGGGGTTTAAGATTTATCACACAAACAAATCAAATAATAAAACTTCAGAAACGTGCTGCCAGAATAATACTCAAAGCAAACGTCCTCACCCCTTCTTAACAGTTATTTAAAACACTTGAATGGTTCTCCTATCCCCAAAGAGTAATGTATTTTCGATGTATATTTATATTTAAGAGCTTAAATAATTTATCTTCCGACTTTTTTAATGAAAATTTTAAATTAGTATCCGAAAAACATAACGTAAACACAAGATCCGCCTCCAATCTACTACTCGATGTCCCAAAATGCAATACTGAATACTATAAATGCTCATTCATTATTTCCTCAATATCAATGTTCAATTCCTTGCCCCTTCATTTAAAAACCCTATCCACACTCTCTAGTTTTAAAAAAGAACTGAAATCATATATAATGTCCAGCAAATGTTAAAATGTCAATGATTCTTGTACCACAAATATTTTAGTGATTTAATTTTTCATGCCTTTCTGTCTTCTAATAATTATGTATGATTTATATGTTTTTACCTTGTTTTACATTGTATGTTTTACCACTTGTATATACATGTACTGTTTTTATGCTTTTAGGGCCCCTTTTGATACCAGCTTTTGCTGAAAGGGCACCCTATTGAAATATTGTTTAATAAATAAATAAATAAATTATTGGCAACTCTGGGCACCACAGCCCCTTTCAATTGGCGTGAATTTGTGCGGCACAGTGGACTCCTAGCAAAACATGGCTGTTGTTTGGGATTCTTTATATAGACTTTGCAACAGACTGTACGTGGATCATGTTCACACTCTCTCTGTCTCTCTTCGATTGCAGATGTCTTCAAATTCACTGGAAGTAGTAAGGAAACGACTGCGGAACAGATCTACGAAGTCCCGAGGTCGAATTTCAGCGTGTTTGAAGACGGGAACACGTACGAAGCACTCGTCCCTCTCAAAGGGCGGAAAAACTCGAACAGCGATAAGAGGAAAGAAAAGGCAAAACAAAATGAATATAATTGAAAACAGCAAGTAGAGGGTAACGATCTGCATTACAAGCTTCTCTTGTTCGAAGCATAATCGATATTTCACTCACTTAATCACAACCGAACTATGAAAAATGACCGTGTGTGACATAGATTATACTGCAATGTTCCTGAAGACGGACTTGAATATTTGCAAAATGCGTTGCTTAGGTTATTCATATGAATTTGATGACTTGCAGAGAACATAGACGATAGTGATTGTATTGTTGTTATTGTGTATTGTAGGAATCAAGGGAAGTCAGCAGTGGCGAACACTACTGAATCTGACAAGAAGATAGATTTTGAAATAAATCATATGAAAGCAAACTGTCCTATGGCAGAAAACATGGAGACTGAGGGAAGGGGCTTCTTGGGTCTAGCCGCATGCTTTATCGGTTTTTGTTCTCACATCGGGTCGTTGCATCTGATCGGGCAATCGCGAAACCTGCGCATTGGAGGAAAGGGCCAGCTAAATTCCCTGAATGTTGGGTACAGTTTACACGACCATTCGATAATTTACGCCAAACATCGGGGAAACTGGATCCTCCGTTTCGGGATTATATCTATCGGGGACCTTTTTCTCGAATGGTCAGATATACGCGATTGCCCGACTCGACGCCATAACCAGATGTAATGGTACAATACGCCTTTTTCAGTAAAAAGTATATATCACTGGGGTAAAATACCCTTCTTCATAATGTGATAATTTCGTGTCTCCCACCAACTTTAAAATGCTGTCGCTGCCCCTGTCTTACATTGGGGAAAATGCATAGACTCAAGTCCTTTCTGATGGCTGGTATTACATTACAAGATGGCAAAATACTTGTAAACGAAAACATAAATCATGATAGTCTTTTAATTGCTGCGGTGAAACATGAATGCATTATGACATTGCGAAATAATTTTCTGAAAATATGTCATGTAGGGGTGTAGACTGTTGTGGCTCAGTCTGGACTTTGAACCTCAATGTACGGGGTTGGAATCCCACCACAGCATTCGCATCCTTTGGCAAGGCGTTTATCTACATTTGCCTCTCTCCATCCAGGTATAGACCAATTTCACGGCCTGTTTATGTATTTGGCCCTCTATCGGCGACGCCATTGCTGCGGTGTGCAAGTGCGCTGACCGCGATTGGCTCTGTGTACAAATTCAATGAAAGATTACAGATAAGCTCTGATATTGTGTCATTAACTTCATCATAAAACAATAAAATAAAGCATTTTTGCACTTTGGCTACTTTTTCCCCTTAGTTTTGTCAGTAAAAGTGAGTTGATGATGACCAAGAATCGCTGTTGGTTTTCATCAGGGAGCTCACATCTTGTTGCTAGTAAATTGTGTTAGAGTAGCGGGAGAGTGAACGAGAGAGAGAGAGTGAGAGAGGGAGAGAGGGGAGAGGGAGGGGGGAGAGTATGTGTGAGAGGAGGGGGATAGTGAGAGGGGAGAGAGGAATAGTGAGAAAGGGGGGGGGGTAGTGAGAGAGAGAGGGGGGGTGGGCTAGTGAGAGAGTGTGTGAGAGAGGGAGAGAGAGGGATAGTGTGTGTGTGAGAGAGAGAGGGACTGATATTTCCATCTAAGTCCTTTCTGTTGATGTTTTTTATCCACTGGCGACGCATTCCTTCATCACGGCCTGGAAACCTATGCAGGGAGTACGGCTTCACACACAAACAGGCTTCATGAGTCCAAGGCGAGTGAATTTCACATTCACTTTGCTTCCAATCCTGAAGCTGTCTCCAATTGTTGTGGCAATTGAACCCAGCACAGCTGCGACCGGCACTTCTCCGATTAATGCTCATTGTGAATCTTACAAGAAATCTGCTCAATTGTTCCAAAAAAAAAAAATCGAACGAATGTACCAAATACCCTATTGACTTGTGTACTATAAAAGTTGATTCGCACACCGCAGCATGGCGACCAGTCTGCTGCCCTCTCACGTTGTGAAATTGGTCTATAGTAAATGGGTATCCGTTTGGGAAGCAATGTCTTGAATGTTTGAGTGCCTGATCAGGGTCGCCGTGTTAAAGCAGTGGCAATGTTGCATATGACTATTATTATGTATAAATGTTCCAAATAAGTTAAAGTCAAACCTATTTTTGCCATTCAACTGTACAAATTTCACATAGAATATAGTGGTACTCTGGACTGCAAATTATCATGTCTTGATAAATAAAGCAAAATTCACTGAAAAAATGCTGAAAAATTCATCAAATTTTGATAGCAAATAACGTTATTGAAATTATTGAGTTATTGAATGTTAAAGTTTAGCAATATTGTGTGAAAACAGTAATTTGTACTTCGTCGTGAATATTCATTAAGTTGACTGATGATGTAACGTCCCTGGTTTTCCTGTTCTTATTTTCTTTACATGAAATCATAATTATTTATATATCCATACATGTGTGTGTGATATGTCTGCTATCGGAGAATAGATAAAATAGCTGGCAGCAATGAATACACAATACATTAAATCTTTTATCAATCCAATTCTTTGACGACAAAATTTGAATAAGCATAATTTCATGTAATAAGGTACATATGGAACACGTATAGTTATGAATTATCATCAATTTGCTCAGTTGAATATTTATGAAAACATGCCATGAACTGTTTCATCGAAAAATGCAAATGTTTAAGTTTTCATAATATTTTCTGATTTTACTAAAGTTTTTGTATTGTTTCTTTATATGATATTTATATTTATTTGTTCAATCCATAGTATAGTCAGCTTGGATTACCCCTTTAAGGGATCGTATTTTAAAAGAGGAAACACGAACTGTTTGAGTACTTTTATGCTCAATCAGGCGCTGTTCACTGTAGACGGGTCAATATACATGTACGACCAACAATACCCCCGGAACTAATTGCAACAAATGTTTTTTCAACAGATTTTGGTATTATATGACATCAAGAATAACATGCTAAAATATACCTAAATCCGCATCGAGGAAAGTGGTTATTTTCAAGATAGCGTCCAAAATGGCGCCATTCTCTGAATATGAATACTTATTCATTATCCACCCAAGAATCCTATTTCGGTTCATATTCCATGGTCTAGGGGGTAACGTAATTTGATAATACAGGCAAAAGTGAATGTAAGCACTCCAAGGTACCTGGAAATCCAAGATGACGCCTGAAATGGCTGACATAGGCTGAAAATCCACAATTTATATATTACCTAAATGACCTTTAATTTGGTTTCGAGGGTGAAGTAGTACATTGGAACAAGTTAGAGGGACAGTTAGTGAAGTGGCGGGTTAAAAATTCCAAAATATTCCAAAATGGCCTCCAAAAATGGAGTTTAAAATTGCGATTTGATACTTAAAATGGAAATATATCATTTCAAATTCGCATGGGAGATAGGATTTGGTGTCTAGACTATGGTATCAATGGAAAATTACGTTGAGACCAGTTACTAGGACAGTATGTGAAAAAATACAAGCTGCCTCCCAAAAATGGAGTCCAAAATGCTGTTATTACTTTAAAAAACCTAGACATAGTTTGCTCAATATACAGGAATATGATTTTTGTGTCTGTACCATGGTGAAATGGATCAAATAATACATTGGACAGGACAAGGACGGCCAGTGGTCTGCTATGTCCAAGAATCCAAGATGGCTTCCAAAAATTGATTCTAAAATGGCTGCTAATATTTTAAGCGGACATGCTTTATTTCATATCGGCCTGGGAGATTTGTTTTTTATTTCTAATCCACTGGCCGGTCAAATATTATATAAGCATAAATTACAAGGACAGTCAGTGGTCTGGTATTCAAAAATTCATAGATGGCTTCCAAAACTTGATTCTTACTTTGGCTGCTGATACATAAAGCGGACATAGCTTATTTCATATCGGCCTGGGAGATGCGATTTTGGTGTCTAAACGATGATTTTAAGGGTCAAATTATACAACAGGACAGGTTACAAGGACAGTCAGTGGTTTAGTATGTAAAAATTCCAAGATGGCTTCCAAAAAAGGGGAAAAAATGTCTTATGTTACTTTTAAATGGACATAGTTTGTTAAATGTATGTATGGGGAATACGAGCTTTATGTCTAAGCTTTGGTGTAAGGTGACAAGGAATACATTAGGGCAAGTTACAAGAATAGTCAGTGGTCTGATGTGTTAAAAATATGTCAAAAATTCCAAGATGGCTTCCAAAAATTTATCTACAAATGGCTGATGATATTTAAAGAGGACGTAGCTCGTTTTATATCGGCCAGGTAGATGTGATTTTGATGTCTAAACCACTGGCCCCAAGGGTCAAAGGATAAGTAAGAATGACTTAAAAGTACACATAATTCATTAAAAATACACCTTGAGGATATGATTTTGGTGTCTACACTAGAGTCTAAAGATTAGGGCCAGGTAATACATTTGGTCAAGTTGAAAGGACAGTTAGGTGTTAAAGGTAAATGCTAGTTTTGGTAACGATATCAAAATGAGTTCGTACAGAATCCAATGAAATGACCACTAAAGTGTCTGTTTGTATAAATAAAACGCATGTGCCAAAGGATTCTGGAAGAGATTGTGTAATTGCTGAGAAATCAGCAAATAAGCACGGGATTCGGGTAGGGCGTTGGGCCCGACGCCCTAAGCAATAATTATACATTGTCCCACGTGCGCTTATCTGTGTTGGGATTTTCGGTGTGAACATTTTTCAGCGTAGATTTCAAGATTTCACAAAGTCCAGTTAATGTAGCTGTACCAGATCTAGATTCTCGATGATATACTGGCAATTAAGCCTTGTTTTACAGACTTTCTCATGAAATCAGTGTTAACTGCAACTACTGGAATTTCTCTTTAAGTATGTCTAAAAATCCAAGATGGCTTTGAAAAATGGGGTATTATAAAAAGTGGAAAAATACACCTGGGTTATATTATTTTCGTGTCTACACTGTGGTTTCAAGAGTCAATAATGCTATTTTTGTCTAATCTGCATAGCAGAGTGAGACTATAGGCGATGTCATCATAACTTCGAAAGTATATGGACCTAGGTCATGAAACTTGGCCACCAGGATAGTCAAATATTATCAAACATTCTGCTTGAGTTTCAAGTCACATGGCCTAGTTCAAAGGTCATGTAGAGTAGATGAATGTTGGCCAAGTTTGGGGAATTCGTTTAATTACCATCATAACTAAAAGTTTATGGATTTGATTCATATAACCTAGGAAAAACGAATAATCAAGTATCACTGAAAATCTTGTGCGAGTTTCAGGTCACATGACCAAAGTTAATGGTCATTGAAGGTCAATAAACTTTGGCCATGTTGGAGATAATTATGAAATTGCTGTTATAACTTTAACCCTAAATCTCCCGGGGTATTTTGATTCTTGTCATTCCTGGGGGGGGGGGGTGGGCATTATGGCCCCCTTAAGATCTCAGCCGCGGATTGCGCGATCACAACGAAAATTTGCATGATGGTAGAGAATGACGTAATCTTCGCAGTTGCATTGGTAAATTTCACCGAATTCATTATTTTTATTTTATATGAATTAATTATGCTTTTCATTAATTTTTATTTTTATTTATTTTTATTTTTGTTTATTTTTTATTCATTGTATTATGTATTGTTATGAAAGGGAGCCTTCACCCTACAAGCTCTGCTTTTTAGTTGGTCTCCTTCTCTTTCGATTTAATAGCATTATTGTATTATAGAAATGATTTATGTATTATATTTTGTAAATATGTCTATTGAACTATCATTGTAAATGTAAAAAGATTGAAAGAGAAAATAAATGAATTGAATTGAATTTATTCATGAAATCATACTTTTTGCTCTGATTCACTAAATAAAGCTCCTAGAATGCTATTTTTGGTGAAAATATTCTTTGTAGCATGCCTAACGATTGTGAATGAAAAAAAATTTGGTACCGAGACCAATTTCTTATGTATTTTATTTTTTTAATTTGTTATGTATTTGTCTGTTTTTTTACTTGTTGTTTTTTATTGATTTTCTCGATGGAAATCGTTCCAGACTTCATTCTGATCATAAACAAGGCAAAATTGATTAAGTTTAATCAGTAAAAGTAGAATTAATGAATCATTTATGAATTTTGGCTAAATACACAATTTGCATTAGATTTGTACATGAAATCACGTTTATGAGCAATTTTGGGTGTGACATGCACTTACATAATGTTGCGTAATGTCGTGACCGCGTACCCGGGCGTCACAAATTTGGTCTCAAAATTTGTGCGAGACTTGAAAGTAAAAAGTCAGGTGAAAAAAAAATCGCAGCAGATATATCGCGAAAATTGTCGGGGGGGGGGGCATTGTGCCCCCGGGAGAATTAGGGTTAAAAGTTGATGGATACAATATTCGAAATGTGGACATAGGGGTAATGGAGTATCACTGACGAGTCTTAGGTCACACGATCAAGGTCAAATGTCATTTAAGGTCAATGAATTTAGTATTGTATCATTATATGAATGGTGTTTTTGTGAATAATGATTTTATAATAGTTTTCAAAGTCAGAACTGTTGCTATAATGAATCTCGTAATGCAGGTGGGACTGCCAGAGGCGGTCCACTTGTTAAGTAACAGCACTCATTTTAGACTCCGATTTTTGGAAGCCATCTTGGATTTTTCGACACACTGGATGACTGACTGTCCTTGTAACTAGTTTTCTGCCATTTTAAACCATTGTTTAGACATATAAAACATATGCCCTTGACTGATTTTACATGAACTCTGAACATTCTTTACGGCGGCTATTTTATACCCCATTTTTGAGGCCATGCACCGTGGACTTTTTGACATAATTGACCACCGACTGTCCTTGTAACTTATCCCAATGTATTATGTGACCTATTTAACCATGGTATATACACAAAAATTATATCTCCCAGGTAGATATGAAATGAGGTATGTCCATTTGAAATATCAACAGCAATTTCAAACTCAATTTTTGGAAGCCATCTTGGATTTTTTAACACACCAGTCCACCGACTGTCCTTGTAACTTGTCCCGATGTATTATTTGACCACTGAAACCATAATCTACACACCACAATCATATCTCACAGGTGGATATGAAATGAACTGTGTCCATTTGAATATCAATAGCCATTTTAAACTCCATTTTGGAAGCCATCTTGGATTTCTGGAAAAACCACACCAGTGAATTTCCTGTTACTTGTTCCAATGTGCTGCTTTACACTTAAAACCCTTGAATAGAATTCAAATCAGAGTCACTTAAGTATTACAGAAAAAAATGTATTGTGGATTCTCAGCCTACTGCAATCATCTTGGGCGCCATCTTGGATTTTTCCTGGAACCATGGATTGTTTATATCACTCTAACGTGTATCGACAAATTTATTTCCCCTGGTACCATGGAATATTAACCAAAATTGGATTCTAAGGTGGATAATGAATAAGTTATATCCATTTTCAATGAATCGCAGCCATCTTGGACGCCATCTTGAAAATATTCCCGAATGCGAATTTCGGTAGATTTTTAGAATGTTATTCCTGAGGTCAAATACTTCCAGAAACAGTTAAAAAAACCTTTTGTTGCAATTAGTTCCTGGTCAAATCATATATTTGGACTATAGAAAATAGCCGTAGTAACTATGCAACATTATTTTGTACATCAGGGGCACTCTTTTTTTCCTGGAAAAAATAAACACTTGACCGTTTGTTTATAAATGTAAGAACAAAAAACAAAATGTATAAATGGTAAAAATGCACAAAATTACAACCACTATAAATGTTTTCATTTGAGTAACGTTTCGTTCGATATGTATTTCATATGTTTTTTTTTTAGAGAAAGGAAAGGATTGCCCATATATTGCATCAATGCAGAGTTCATGGTTAAATGATGATGATATTGATATAAACATAACACGCGACCTTCAGAAATTATGAATTAGTGGTTGAAAATCGGTTATTTTGTTTGCCATAATGGCATCATATGACTCGTAGGTTCATGACGTTTGTGACTAATAATTTTCTATTAAATATTGACAGCTAACTGACCCAATTTGTAGGTCAAAGTTTCAGGATTCTTGTGAACTCATTTACCAGAATGGATTAGGCGGAAAATAGAAATTATACAAGCTCTAGTCAAAAAAGCAAACAAATAATTGGAAAGAAATCATAGTTATGTTCTTTAATTCTTTAATTGGTAATCATATCAAAACATTTGTTTCCACAATACAGATATGTACAGACACACACAACTGAAAACAAAAATGAACCAAATAAAAAGTCAAACATAATATAAAGAAACGAACATTACTCTGGGGAGCCCCCTTCAAAGAAATACAAAATTAGTCTTAAAAATCAGACTCCCAACATAAAATGGAGAGTAACAATTATTATGCTTCTAGTATTAAACTGTTTGGAAACTGGTCACTCTGACTTACGACTGTCGTCAGTTGCCAACCAAGTCTGGAAACTTAATCAGATCAGTAGTCTATAAACACAGACCTTTAGTTTTTCCAATAGTGCATCATGCAGAGTCTGATGTATAGGAGATTAGATTGGCTCAAGTTATGTATCTATTTCTACCAAATACACATGCTTGTACATTAATTGGAGTCTAGTCTCCATACTCGAGATGATATTATTATAGTATTTGTTAAGGTATTGTATTGGAGTCAGTGTCTACCGACTATAAGATCAGTTTGGGTCATTAATTGTGAAAGTATTGTATTCTCACATTCTATATCTCCATCTTCACCCCCTTAGTATAATATGTCACACCATCCTTCTCTCTCTCTTACCTCTTACTCATTTGTATATTAAGCATTGTAATAAGCACTTTAAATACTCCCTGAAAGACGTAAATGGTGTACTGTATTTTATTAATGCAATTTCTTGAAATAGAAAATAAATAAATATATATATATATTTGAAATCATATAAAAACTATTGTGATCTTTGATTCCCAGTATCCCGGAAAAAAACTTAGATGAGCTGAACTGGATGCCGAAAATACAAAATGATGAGGATGAAAACAAAATATGCTCCTCTTCCTCTTCTGGTCTCTCTCTATTTCTCTTCTCCCACTATGCCCACCTCCCTCTCATTTTCTCTCTCTCTCTCTCACTCTATGTCTCGTTCACTCTCCCGCTACTCTAACACAATACTAGCAACAAGAAGTGAGCTCCCTGATGAAAACCAACAGCGATTCTTGGTCATCATCAACTCACTTTTACTGACAAAACTAAGGGGAAAAGGTAGCCAAAGTGCAAAAATTCATCATACCTTCATCGGTCAGATATGGCCATTGTCTTACATCGTCTACCCAGGTGTCCATGCTTCATTTTATTGATTTATGATGAAGTTAATGACACAATATCAGAGTTTATCTGTAATCTTTCATTGAATTTGTACACAGAGCCAATCGCGAGCAGCGCACTTGCACACCGCAGCAATGGCGTCGCCGATAGAGGGCCAAATACATAAACCGGCCGTGAAATTGGTCTATAGGTGCGACCAAAAACAAAGCCGCAATTCAGTGCAACTGCAAGTGCTCTAATGGTATTACTAGGCTTCGGGAGGATGAACATAATAGAATACAAGGATATTCATCTTTTTTATTTGAAGCCGGTTTTAAGGTTCATACTGGCGCAAGGCTGAGTAAGAAAAAAAATGAATTTGTGCTACTAAATTTTAATTTCCACTAGCAAGTTAAAATTATGACGTTTTTTTTCTCTTTCTTTTACTGCTATTTATTCGAAGAACACAGTTCAAAACAGATGTCAATTTTTTTTCTATTTTATATGAGACCTTATGGATGAAATATGAATTGGGCTAGGTCGGTGAAAATATTTAATGTGAAAACATCCTCATTTCTTTCTAATCTACGGATCGTTGAATAAAAAGCAAGGTGGCGTGACCGAGTTGTCTAAGGCACCCGACTTATACCATGAAAGACGGTGGTTCTACTCCCGCCCAGGTCTTTGAGCAAAGCATTGCTATTTCATATTGCATAAAATAAAGGAAATTCATC